>NW_022161468.1:0-15498 GCF_008728515.1 Papio anubis
GAATAGGAGTGGTGAGAGAGGGCATCCCTGTCTTGTGCCAGTTTTCAAAGGGAATGCTTCCAGTTTTTGCCCATTCAGTATGATATTGGCTGTGGGTTTGTCATAAATAGCTCTTATTATTTTGAGATACGTTCCATCAATACCGAATTTATTGAGAGTTTTTAGCATGAAGGGCTGTTGAATTTTGTCAAAGGCCTTTTCTGCATCTATTGAGATAATCATGTGGTTTTTGTCTTTGGTTATGTTTATATGCTGGATTACATTTATTGATTTGCGTATGTTGAACAAGCCTTGCATCCCAGGGATGAAGCCCACTTGATCATGGTGGATAAGCTTTTTGATGTGCTGCTGGATTCGGTTTGCCAGAATTTCCAACACTATGTTGAATAGGAGTGGTGAGAGAGGGCATCCCTGTCTTGTGCCAGTTTTCAAAGGGAATGCTTCCAGTTTTCGTCCATTCAGTATGATATTGACTGTGGGTTTGTCATAAATAGCTCTTATTATTTTGAGATATGTCAATCAATACCTAGTTTATTGAGAGTTTTTAGCATGAAGGGCTGTTTTGTCGAAGGCCTTTTCTGCATCTACTGAGATAATCATGTGGTTTTTGTCTTTGGTTCTGTCTATGTGATGGATTACGTTTATTGATTTGTGTATGTTGAATGAGCCTTGCATCTCAGGGATGAAGACATCTTGATCATGGTGGATAACTTTTTGATGTGCTGCTGGATTTGGTTTGCCAGTATTTTATATTATGAGGATTTTTGCATCAATGTTCATCAGGGATATTGGCCTACAAATCTCTTTTTTTGTTGTGTCTCTGCCAAGCTTTGGTATCAGGATGATGCTGGCCTCATAAAATGAGTTAGGGAGGATTCCCTCTTTTTCTATTGACTGGAATCGTTTCAGAAGGAATGGTGCCAGCTCCTCTTTGTATCTCTGGTAGAATTTGGCTGTGAATCCATCTGGTCCTGGACTTTTTTGGTTGGCTTGCCTCAATTTGGGAGCTTGTTATTGGTCTATTCAGGGATTCAACTTCTTCCTGATTTAGTCTTGGAAGAGTGTACGTGTCCAGGAATTTATCCATTTCTTCTAGATTTTCTAGTTTATTTGTGTGGAGGTGTTTACAGTATTCTCTGATGGTAGTTTGTATTTTTGTGGGATTGGTGGTAATATCCCCTTTATCATTTTTTATTGCATCTATTTGATTCTTCTCTCTTTTCTTCTTTATTAGTCTTGCTAGCAATCTATCAATTTTTTTGATCTTTTCAAAAAATCAGCTCCTGGATTCATTGATTTTTTTGAAGGTTTTTTTTGTGTCTCTATCTCCCTCAGTTATGCTCTGATCTTAGTTATTTCTTGCCTTCTGCTAGCTTTTGAATGTGTTTGCTCTTTTTGAGACGGAGTCTCGCTGTGTCGCTTCAGGTTGAGGCGGTGGCTGATCTTTTGCCTCACTGTAAAGCTCCGCCTCCCTGGTTCACGCTTTATCTCCGCTTCTCAGTTCGAGTAGTTGATCATAGGTTCGCCACCTCGTCCGCTAGTTTTTTGTATTTTTAGTAGAGACGGGTCACCATGTTAGCCAGGATGGTCTCGATCTCCCTGACCTTGTGATCCACCCGCCTTGGCCTCCCAAAGTGCTGGGATTACAGGCTTGAGCCACCGCCCCCGCCAATGTGTTTGCTCTTGCTTCTGTAGTTCTTTAAATTGTGAAGTTAGGAGGTCACTTACATCTTTCCTGCTTTTTCTTGTGCGCATTTAGTGCTATAAATTTTCCCCTACATACTGCTTTAAATGTGTCCCAGAGATTCTGGTATGTTGTGTCTTTGTTCTCATTGGTTTCAAAGAACATCTTTATTTCTGCCTTCATTTTATTATGTACCCAGTAGTCATTCAGGAGCAAGTTGTTCAGTTTCCATGTAGTTGAGCAGTTCTGAGTGAGTTTCTTAATCCTGAATTCTAGTTTGATTGCACTGTGGTCTGAGAGACAGTTTGTTATAATTTCTGTTCTTGTACATTTGCTGAGGAGTGCTTTACTTCCAACTATGTGGTCAATTTTGGAATAAGTGCGATGTGGTGCTGAAAAGAATGTATATTCTGTTGTTTTTGGGTGGAGAGTTCTGTAGATGAACATTAGGTCTGCTTGGTGCAGAGCTGAGTTCAATTCCTGGATATCCTTGTTAACTTTCTGTCTCATTGATCTGTCTGATACTGACAGTGGGGTGTTAAAGTCTCCCATTATTATTATTTTTATTATTATTATTTATGTGGGAGTCTAAGTCTCTTTGTAGGTCTAAGGACTTGCTTTATGAATCTGGGTGCTCCTGTATCGGGTGCATATATATTTAGGATAGTTAGCTCTTCTTGTTGAATTGATCCCTTTACCATTATGTAATGACCTTCTTTGTCTCTTTTGATCTTTGTTGGTTTAAAGTCTGTTTTATCAGAGACTAGGGTTGCAACCCCTGCTTTTTTTTGTTTTCCACTTGCTTGGTAGATCTTCCTCCATCCCTTTATTTTGAGCCTATGTGTGTCTCTGCACGTGAGATGGGTCTCCTGAATACAGCACACTGATGGGTCTTGACTCTGTATCCAATTTTCCAGTCTGTGTCTTTTAATTGGAGCAATTAACCCATTTACATTTAAGGTTAATATTGTTATGTGTGAATCTGATCCTGTCATTATGATGTTAGGTGGTTATTTTGCTCGTTAGTTGATGCAGTTTCTTCCTAGCATCGATGGTCTTTACAATTTGGCATGGTTTTGCAGTGTCTGGTACCAGCTGTTTCTTTCCATGTTTAGTGCTTCCTCCAGGACCTCTTGTAAGGCAGGCCTGGTGGTGACAAAATCTCTCAGCATTTGCTTCTCTGTAAAGGATTTTATTTCTCCTTCACTTATGAAGCTTAGTTTTGGTTGGATATGAAATTCTGGGTTAAAAATTCTTTTCTTTAAGAATGTTGAATATTGGCCCCCACTCTCTTCTGGCTTATAGAGTTTCTGCCAGGAAATCCGCTGTTAGTCTGATGGGCTTCCCTTTGTGGATAACCCTACCTTTCTCTCTGGCTGCCCTTAATATTTTTTCCTTCATTTCAACTTTGGTGAATCTGACAATTATGCATCTTGGAGTTGCTCTTCTCAACATTTATCTTAGAGGCATTCTCCATATTTCCTGAATTTGAAAGTTGGCCTGCCTTGCTAGTTGGGGAAGTTCTCCTGGATGATATCCTGAAGAGTATTTTCCAACTTGGTTCCATTCTCCCCGTCACTTTCAGGTACACCAATCAGACGTAGATTTGGTTTTTTCACATAGTCCCATATTTCTTGGAGGCTTTATCCATTTCTTTTCACTCTTTTTTTCTCTAAACTTCTCTTCTTGCTTCATTTCATTAATTCGATCTTCAGTCACTGATACCCTTTCTTCCAGTTGATTGAATCGGCTACTGAAGCTTGTGCATGCGTCACATAGTTCTCATGCCATGGTTTTCAGCTCCATTGGGTCATTTAAGGTTTTCTCCATGCTGTTTGTTCTAGTTAGCCATTCATCTAATCTTTTTTTCAAGGTTTTTAGCTTCTTTGTGATGGGTTCAAACATCCTCCTTTAACTCAGAGAAGTTTGTTATTACCAATCATCTGAAGACTTCTTCTCTCAACTCATCAAAGTCATTCTCCATCCAACTTTGCTCCATTGCTGGCGAGGTGCTGCGTTCCTTTGGAGGAGAAGAGGCACTCTGATTTTTGGAATTTTCAGCTTTTCCCCTGTGGTTTCTCCCCATCTTTGTGGTTTTATCTACCATTGGTCTTTGATGATGGTGTCATACAGATGGGGTTTTGGTGTGGATGTCCTTTCTGTTTGTTAGTTTTCCTTCTAACAGTCAGGACCCTCAGCTGCAGGTCTGTTGGAGTTTGCTGGAGGTCCACTCCAGACCCTGTTTGCCTGGGTATCACCAGCAGAGGCTGCAGAATAGCCACTATTGCAGAATGGCAAATTTTGCTGCCTGATCCTTCCTCTGGAAGCTTCATCTGAGAGGGGCACCCAGCTGTATGAAGTGTCAGTCAGACCCTACTGGGAGGTGTCTCCCAGTTAGGCTACTCGGGGGTCAGGGACCTACTTGAGGAGGCACTCTGTCCGTTCTCAGATCTCAAACTCTGTGGTGGAAGAACCACTACTCTCTTCAAAGCTGTCAGACAGGGACGTTTAAGTCTGCAGACATTTCTGCTGCCTTTTGTTCAGCTATGCCCTGCCCCCAGAGGTGGAGTCTACAGAGGCAGGCAGGCCTCCTTGAGCTGCAGTGGGCTCTACCCAGTTCGAGCTTCCCAGCTGCTTTGTTTACCTACTCAAGCTTCAGCAATGGTGGACGCCCCTCCCCCAGCCTCGCTGCCACCTTGCAGTTCGATCTCAGACTGCTGTGCTAGCAGTGAGTGAGGTTCCATGGGCGTGGGACCCGCCGAACCAAGCGCGGGGTATAATCTCCTGGTGTGCCATTTGCTAAGACCTTTGGAAAAGTGCAGTATTAGAGTGAGAGTGTCCCAATTTTCCAGGTACTGTCTGTCACGGCTTCCCTTGGCTAGGAAAGGGTATTTCCCAACTCCTTGCATTTCCAGGGGGAGGCGATGTCCCGCCCTGCTTCGGCTCTCACTCCTTGGACTGCACCCACTGTCCAACAAGCCCCAATGAGATGAACCCGGTACCTCAGTTGGAAATGCAGAAATCACCCATCTTCTGTGTCGCTCGTGCTGGGAGCTGTGGAGTAGAGCTGTTCCTATTCGGCCACCTTGGAACCCACTCTCTCTCTTTAATTATTAAAAAAAAAAAAGCTGATCATCTGGCTTCAGAGTTTGTACTCATAACCACTTTGTTTTACCTACTGATGGGGAACCAGGTAGGATTACATCTTGACTTCAGTGGTTTCCATGTTGCCTCCTCGTGGCTAGTTCTGTTGCTTGCCACTATGTATAGGAGCATTTTGAGGAAGTGAATGAAGACCACACAGATTTTTACCCACTAATAGAGGTGACCCAGTTAAAGTACTTAGTCCTTTAATTTCAGGATGCTCAAGTTAGCAAACTGACAATGACTGACTGCTTTGGGGGTTTACTTTTCTTAACCACCAGGGTCCAGGCTACTTAGAAGTGAGTCAGAAGAGAGTAGGGGAACTTCATTTACTGGTGTGATTATCACCATTGTCGCTCTGACTTTGACTGTCATCATAACGGCGAAGTTCAGGAGAAGTGTGCCTTCATCTCCATGCAGGCAGGTTGGTCTTTAGCATGCATCAAAGGTAGGGATCAGTTCTTCCATGGTACTTTGCTTCAATGTGGTACTTTGCTTCAGTGTGGTACTTTGCTTCCTTTTGGGCCCCATATGTGTATCTCTCTTGGCTGTAGTCTGGAGGAAGATTCAATACTTCTGGCTATTAATACCATGTAAGTGGTGCCCTGACCCCATTATTTCTAAAATCTGACTTCCAGTCTCATCCAGTTCTTAACATGCATGAGCCAGTTGGATCCCTCCACATCTTGACCTCAATTCTCCCCACAGTGCTCAACCCTGGAAGACCATTAAGATCACTGGAGGATTATTAAAAAGCACCAAGCCCAGGTCTCACTTTCAGAGATTTTTATATTATTGGTCTGGGCACTCATGTCTCTGCAGCATATGGCCCACTCTAGCCACCTCTAGAGTTCCCAGGAAGTTCCTACTGGACTTTGGGCTCTTCCCCTCCTCCATCTAGTCTCCTTGACAGTTTTCCCTTCCAGGTCTGCCCATCAGTACTGCCCTGCTCAGAGCAAGCAATGAGGAGCTACTATGCCCTATCTCATTCCATGAACCTTCTTAGATGGCAGAAACCAGCCCAGCTCCAAGAGGGAAGCACTCTCCATGCTGTGAGATGCATTCCTATTCTCCTCCCTCTCATTAGGAGTTCCCGCCCATGGACCAGATGCTCTCCAATTTTCTGCCAGTCTTTTACCATGTTCCAGATCCGTTTGGGTGAACAGGAATTTTCTGACAAGGGTCTCCCACACAGACTTCAGGTATGTTGATAGTTGGTAGAAATTCCTTGTAAAATTTAGCTTTATTATAGGGATCTAAGAGAGGGGAACTCTGTGTTTCTATCTTTCCCCAACCTCCTCCTTGAACCCTCAGGACTCCCGAGAGGAGTTGCTCATACTGGGGTATTCCCTGCACACAAAGGTGGATTGGTCCCTCCTTCAAATGGGCAGACCCATGAGCGTGGTTCTCTGGATCTTCCTCTTCCACCTGTGCCACAGCACAGCAAGCTACCCAGGTGCTTCTCCCATTTGAATTGTCTGTCTTCCCATGTAGCTGCAGTAGTCAGACTCAGGTTTGAGTTGGCAGTGGTTCAGGAAAGAGGACAGTCTCACCCAAGCCCAGATAACTGGAGATCGGCCGTGGAGAGGAAAGGATGGCAGGCAGGCAGTGGGGGTCCATACCAAGACTGGCTCAGAATAATGTGGAACTTTGCTTCCCTTTGGGCCCCACATATATACCTATCTTGGCTGTAGACTGGAGGAAGATTCAAGACCTCTGGCTATTAATATCATGTAAGTAGTGCCCTGACCCCATTATTTCTAATGTCTGGCTTCCCGTCTCATCCAGTTCTTAACATGCATGAGCCAGCTGGATCCCTCCACATCTTGATCTCAATTCTCCCCACAGTGCTCAACCCTGGAAGACCATTAAGATCACCTGAGGATCATTTAAAAAGCACTAAACCCAGGCCCCACCTTCAGAGATTTTGATCTTATTGGTCTGGGCACTCAAGGCTGTAAACACCACCAGGTAGGTTTTTTTTGTTTTGATTTTTGTTTTTTGCTGTTTTTGAGACGGAGTCTTGTTCTGTTGCCCAGGCTGGAGTGCAGTGGCGCGATCTCGGCTCACTGCAAGCTCCACCTCCTGGGTTCACACCATTCTCCTGCCTCAGCCTCCTGAGTAGCTGGGACTACAGGCGTCCGCCACCATGCCTGGCTAATTTTTTGTATTTTCAGTAGAGATGGGGTTTCACCATGTTCGCCAGGATGATCTCGATCTCCTGACCTTGTGATCCGCCCACCTTGGCCTCCCAAAGTGCTGGGATTACAGGCGTGAGCCACCGTGCCCAGCCACCACCAGGCACTTTTAATGTCAGCCAAGGTGGAAAATCACTGCAGGGCACATGCAATCTCATGGTCCAGGCTAATAGTATTTGCTGCTGCTTAAGCTTGTTTGAGCTCTTTCTTCCTCAGTCTGAAATAAACTATTTGGTAAATTTTGTTAAAAGCCTCAGCACTGGGTCAGCCACTTTTCTATTTTTTGCAGTTAAATCCTTGCCTTCTTTGCTCTTCAAAGTCTGGGCTTTAACCACAGGTCAATGAAATTTTTGACCTAGGGCAGGTAGAGCTTCACCCTACCTAGCATGTAGCTCTCAAGGGTCAACGCTGCTCCCTTGTTGCAGTATTTCTCATCCTCACCAGCTGACCTCTGATTTCTCCTTCCTTCCTTTCAGGCCCCTTCTCTTAGGATTAGACTACTATTTTCAACCCAGGGACATGGGTGATAAACCAGGTCAAAAGGGACAAAGTTGGGGGTTGGATCTCAGAACCACAGAAAATGCCAGCAAGACAGGTCAAACCAAATCTGGCTTTGAACTAGGATAAATAAATTTTTGCTTCAAAAATGTGTTTAAATGCCTCAATGCTACACTAAATTTCAAAATTCAGAAAGATAATATTTAAGAAAAAGCTCATCCCTGAGAATGAGTATCTTTTATGCAACCTCCATGAATGACACCTGGTGAGAGCTGAGGAAAACCAATTAGCATGACCTAACTAAGTCCTCCACCAGCTTTGAATCACAGGCAACAGATCCTGCGTCCACCTCCAAAGCCTCATGAGATCCCCTATTTGGTCTCGCTCAGTGGCTGATAACAACCTGAGACAAGAAGAGGGAATCAGTTCTAATGAGGGCCTGTAAGACCCATAGGTCTCTCTGTACTGGCTCAGCCTCCCTGGGGTATGCCTGTTCTATCCTTCTCCTGGGAACTTTCCATGATCTTACCAGCATTTATTTCAGGGCAAGTTCCTGATCAGGGGGAAAACTAAAGAACCAATGCTAATATCTGATAAAGGTCTAATATAATGAAAAGTTTAAAAAATAGTGCAAGAATGAGAAATCACAAATACGGCCAATGGTATGTGTTTCTCTCTTTCTCTCTCTCTTTCCGTTTTTTGGGTTTTTTTGTTTTGTTTTGTTTTTTGTTTTTTTGTTTTGTTTTTTGAGACAGAGTTTCACTCTTGTCACCTAGGCTGGAGTGCAGTGGCACAATCTCGGTTCACTGCAACCTTCGCCTCCCAGGTTCAAGCGATTCTCCTGCCTCGGTCTCCTGAATAGCTGGGATTACAGGTGCACACCACCATGCCCAGCTAATTTTTGTATTTTTGTATTTTTTTTAGTAGAGACGGAGTTTCACCACATTGGCCAGGCTGGTCTCAAACTCCTGACCCCAGATGATCTGCCCACCTTGACCTCCCAAAGTGCTGGGATTACAGGTGTGAGCCACTGTGCCCAGCCCTGATTTTGTTTTTTGACATGTGAAAGCCAACCAACTTGTGAAAGAAAAATGCTATCCAAGAAACAAAAGTTTTTAAAGCAAGGCCAACTAGTAATGGGGAAGATACCTATCTTCAAATCACCAGCTGGGTGCCTTATGCTTAGGCTGGTTTTGAGATGTCTGCCTTCTTCAAAACCTATTGATGAATGCCAATGCAGAGTCCTGGGGCTCCGGGCCCTGCATTTGATCTTTGAAAGATTCCTGTTCCCAGGCAGAAGGCTGACAGTGCCACAGGTAATCACTAGATACTGGGCATTACACTTTTTAAGAAATAACACACTTTGTGAAGTCTCTGAGTGACCCCCTCCCTCTTTCTTTCTCTCTGCCCCTTCTCCCTCCTTTCTTCCATCCTTGCTCCTTCCTCTCCTATCCTCTCCTCTGTATGGAGTCAATCCTCGTAATCTTTATCCTCTAGTGTGGGAGCTGGCAGACTTGTCCTATCAAAGTTCACACTATAAATATTTTAGGCTTTATAGTCTCCGTTACAACTACTCAAGTCTATAATTGAATCAACTTGTTCTGTCAATTTTTTTTTTTTTTTTTTTTTGAGACAGTGGCACAATCACAGCTCACTGCAACTTCGACCCCCTAGGCTCAGGCAATCCTCCCACCTCAGCCTCCATCACGACACCCAACTATTTATTTATTTATTTATTTATTTATTTATTTTTATTTTTGTAGAGATGGGGTGTCATCATGTTGCCCAGGTTCATCTCAGATTCCTGGGCTCAAGTGATCCTTCTGCCTCAGTCTCCCAAAGTGCTGGGATTATAGGCGTGAGCCACCACATCCAGTCTCTGTCAATTCTTGTTACAGAGAAGCAGCTATAGACAATACATAAATGAATGGGCTGGGCCCAGGCTGCAGTTCAGAGCCCTACTAAAGAGCACCAAGAACTGACTACCACCCTCAGCTCTGCCATGACACGACCTCTAGGAGGCTGCAGTCTCTCCACAGGTGTGGGTGTGTGTTGGAAGTGGTGGTGGCTGAGTGGGCACAAAGATAAGTCACAGGGACAGGGGACACAAGAAAACAGCACGTCTCACAAATCCTCAGACAACCACAAACACGCAGCACAGGAAACATCTTCCAGGGCAACTGCTGTCTCCATTTCCCACAGCTGAGAGCAGGAGGACTGGGTTCGAGTCCCAGCTCCACCAGAAAGGGCTGATGACCTTGGGCAAGTCACTGGACACACTGGGACCTCAGTGTGCACATCTGTAAAAGGGGTTGAACAATAATCTGCACTGCCCTGCTCCCAGGGCTGAAGAGGAGCCACAGAGGATTAAGTATCATCAATATGGGAGCCTTTCAGGGTGCAGGTCAGTGACACTCACAGGCAGGTGTCTGCATGTTTGTGACCCCACCTGACACATTTATTCAAGATACATTTACAAGCTTAACTAATCTGACTTATTTCATGGGAACAAGTTTATAAGCCAATGGGTGGGAGAAAGAACTAGAGGATGAGAGGAGTGGATTCTAAGAGTTCTAAAACCATGATCCTGGCTATTAATTTTTTTGTAAAAGCTGGACTTACTTATAAAAAGAATATAGCCTGCTGTTTATCCACAAGAGACAAAAACGGTGGCACCAAAAGTCACCTACAGCCAGGTAGGGCAAGGTGCTTGTAGGCTGTATTCATTTCTAGGTCTGCTATACACATGACCATGAACTGGTTGGCTTAAAACAACAGATATTTATTCTCTCACAGTTCTGGAGGCCAGAAGTCCAAAACCAAGGCAAAAGCAGGACCACACTCCCTTTGGAGGCTCTAGGGGACAATTCATTCTTTTCCTCTTTAAGCTTCTGGCAGCTGTTGGCATTCCTTGACTTAGGGGTGCATCCCTCTAACCTCTACCTAGTGGTGGTCACATTGCCTTCTCCCCTTCTATCTGTCAGATCTCACCATACATCTCTTATGAAGACAGTAGTCATTGCATTTAAGGCCCACCTGGATAGCACAGGATGTTTTCTGCATCTCAAGATTCCTAATTGCATCTGCAAAACAAAACAAAACAAAACAAAACAAAAAAACACTTCTTCCAAATAAGGTCACACACAGGTTCTAGGGATTTGATGTGGATATATCTTTTAGGGCGCCATTATTGGTCTACCACAAACAGGTGTTACTGACATAGTCATCTCCCCACTGGCCACATTGCTGGTAGACTGGAATGCCATGTGCCTGGTTAGATCATCAATCACAGATAGCTTGTGGAAAATGGAAATTGTTCAAATGATGAAGTGCTGTCCTGGCCAACATTCAACAGAGACTATAAATTTCGAACATCAAAAAAAGCACATCTGTTGCTCATTGTGCTGTTAGGCTGGTATTGGAGCTGCTAAAGAAGGAAGGCAAAAGAATATTCTTCAACTAGTGTACTCTTTATTCCCAGAGGAAGGAAGGGGGTGAGGGAGGATGAAGCGAGCGAATTCTCACTGAGTGCCATATGCACCTGGAACTGTCTGGTTATTCTATTTGAGTCTTACAACACCACCAGGAAGACTGCATGGTCCTTACTTTGCAGATGAAGAGACTAAAGCTCAGATGGGTTGAATGTCCAGAGCATGGAAGGAAGAATGAGTGGCACTGGTATTTGTACCTGGCTCTGTTTCCCCCAAAGCAAAGGCTTCAGTGATATGGGGCAGTAGGCTTGGTGCCTTCTCCATTCTAACACCTGAATCCTAAATGACAAAGCTTGATGAGGGTTAAGTGTGGGGGCTCGAGCAAGAGCCACAATGGGCAGAGACTCCTTGTATGATCCTGGACACTTACCAGGGTGGCTGTTCTCCCGTTGGGAGCCTTTTAGAATTATATAGGTGGCAGCCATGAGACCAATCTGCCCCCACCTCTCTTTCTCTTGAAGCAGGTCCCTGTTATCACAAGCCCTAACCTTGGTGCCATGAGCTTCTTTCCCAGCCTGAGCTTGGATTTCTCCTTTGCTACTCTACCCCTCAGGTTTCTGTGCAGGACATCAGAAGAATTGAGGAGACAGAGAAGAACTGCTGTCCTATCCGGCTGCCAATTCTTCCTCCTTCCTCCTTTTCATTCTTCCAATCTCAACTGAGAAGCCATCACCCTGATCCGCCCAATCTAAAGGAATCATACTGCCCCTGACACGGCCCTCTCTATCACATCAGTGTATTCCCTGCTTATTTGTGCTTATCACAATCTGACATTATCTACTTTAGATGTTTGCTGGTTTTTATCCATCTCTTCTTTCTGAATCTGAGACTTTTTGATTGTCCTGCTCTATATCCTTTATGCTGAACCTGGGCATCTGGTGCATGGTGGACACTTAATAAGTAAATGAATGATGGCTGGGTGTGGTAGCATGCACCTGTAATCTCAGCTACTTGGGAGGATGAGGTGGGAGGATCACCTGAGCTCAGGAGTTCAAGAACAGCCTGGATAACATAGCAAGACCCTGTCACAGTAAATAAACAAATAAATGAATGAGTGAGTAAACACACACACACCCAGTAAGTTCTGTTTCCAGCAAAGACTGAGCCCAGCTAGAGTTCTCCCCCTGAGGTTACAGATTAGGTACCCACTGAGATCTCCACAAACATTATTTCTGTAGCCTCCTGGATTTGGTTGAGTGGGTTTTCTTTCTCTCCCTGGGACTACACAGTAAGTGTCACCCAGGACAGACTGAACACACAATTCCTCTGCTCACTGGAGGCCTCTAGCAATTATACTGACAAGCACCACAGTAATATTTGCACAGCCTAGCCCATAAATCCTGAAAAATCCCTGAATCTAGTTAATGGAGTAATTTTTTGCAAGTCAAGCACTTTGTGGCCACCTCAGAGTCATTTGGGGGAGTGACTGCTCTCTCCTGAACTGTGAAATGTCGTTACTCCAGCCTTAAGCCACTGCCCAGGAGATAGCTCTTAGCTAAAAGGTGATCAAAATATTCTCTCAGTTTTGACACAGCACATGGTGAGAAACAAAGCAAAAGTCTGGGCCCAGAAGCTCCTGAGCTTTCCTTTCAGGTCAGTGCCTCTTTTCAGGAGGATAAAGAATGGATAAAGCAGAGGACTCCTCAAATGCACTTGGTAAGCAGAGGCGGCTATACTGGTCTTACTGGAGAAGAGCGTTTAAGGTGTAAATTGGTTATTTTATTCTGGATCCTACACTGTGTCTTCATGAATGACTTCCTGAAACCGCCCTACCAGCACACACACACACACATCATTTTCTAGCATTTGTTATGGGGGGACAAGACTGCCACCTGTGACCCAGGGGTTCTACAGCACAGGTGAGGTATGATGACAGCACAGCGGGCATGTCACATGTGAGTTGTGTGGGCTTCCCTCTCGCTGACTTCTATGTAAGTCCCAGGTGCTTGAGTGGAGTAGCACACAGAGAACAGCAGGGGGTGTGCAGCAAGGGGCAGGATGGGTTTCAAAGGCTTACATATGCGCAACTGTACACACGCACATGTGCAAGCACATGTGTACTCACACACATACGCTTGGCATTGCTGTTTCTTAAATATACCTTTTATTTTGGAATCATTTTACATTTACAAAAACATTACAGACATAGTGCAGAAAGTCTCCATCTATCCGTTACCCAGCTTCCCATAATGCTAACATCTTACATAACCAGGGTGCATTTGTCAAAATGAATAAATTAACATTGACACAATACTGTTAACTAATCTAAAGACTCTGGGTTGCACTATTTTTTTCCCACAAATGTTCTTTCTTTGTTCCAGAATCGAATCCAGAGTCCTGCATTGCACTTGAGGTATTTCTATTTTGAAGATTTGCAATGGTACATCCTTTCAGTTCTTTATATAGCTGTCAGACCAATGAGACTCTCAGATTTCTCACTTTCACCCTTAGTTTACATTTCTCTAGTAAAATTACTTAACCTTTCTAAGTCTCCATTTGCTTATCTGTAAAGTGGTGCTAGTGGCAGATCTTACTCTACGTGGTTGCTGTGAAAATAAAATAATTCCAGAAAGCACTTAGCTGAACTCTGGGTATGCTACTCTCTCAGTAAATGTTAGCTACAGCAACCAGCTCTGATTTGCAGGAGGGCAATCATATCCCACATTTAGGTTTGGCAATAAATAATCAAAAGCCAGTTTGAGGAAGAGACCCCAAATCTGCAAAACTGTTGTTTTTGTCTAGGACCAACCAAAGAATCGGGTGTGGTTGCGGAGGTCAGGAACTGCAGATGTGAATCTTGGCATCTCCTTCTTGGCTGTCTGGCGGTTAGATGTGAGCCGTGACAACTGTGTAGTGCTGACAGAAGAAGGCCACTGATAGGCAGCCAGCTGGCTTCGTCCGGGCTCCTACAAATGTCTGGAACTCGGTGTGAACAGCTGGGATGGGGCCAGGCCTAGGTAGTGCTGCCAGCTAGTTTGAGATGCACCTTGTTCCAGAAATCAAATCAGCCACTCTCCTTTAATCAGCAAGGTCCACACACACACACTACCGACTTCATTCCAGGGAGAAACGTGTCTCATGGGCCAGCCTCCGCACATTTATTATGCAGAGTGGTCTTCAAATTTTTTTCACATCCTCTAATCTGTAAAATATTTTGAGCACATACCATGTGTGTGTATATATATTCACACATGATAAATACAAGCAATACACATGTACTACTGAACTAAGTGTACATTATAGAATATGCATCAAAATAGGCATTTAAATCACATAATTTGTAATAACATAATGAAATAATGTGCTAAATCAAATAAAAATCAGTAGTGCTATTAATGAGAGGAGATGTAAATATTTCTTTCATTCAAAAAGTCTTCTTCTTTTTTTTTTTTTTTTTTTTTTTTTTGAGACAGGGTCTCACTCTGTGGCCCAGGTTGGAGTGTAGTAGTGCCATCATAGCTCACTGCAGCCTCAAAGTCCTGGGCTCAGGTGATCCTCTTTAGCCTCCTGAGTAGCTGAGACTACAAGTGTCCAGCTAATTGTTTGATTTTTAGTAGAGATGGAATCTCACTATATTGCCCAGGCTGGTCGCAAATTCCTGGCCTCAAGTGATCCTCCTGCCTTGGCCTCCCAAAGAGCTGGGATTATAAGCATGAGCCACTGCACCTGACCTTGATAATTCTGAACTTCTGGGGCCAACTTCTTGTCAGATATCATTAGTCTGTTTTTTTTTCCACATCTTACTGGGGCCGATTCAACAATGATGACAACAAGAATTTCTTCCCAGTGAAGTGTTAACTCTGTCATTTTTTGGTTTATGTGGATATTGTTCATTATAGATTTTAATTAGCTTTTAATTCATGAAAACTTTTTAAGCCACTTCTTCAGTTTGTTGAAACAGGGTTTGTTGAGTTTAAGCTGGATACTGTATTCTGTGTACGCGACTCACCAGAAGTGGCAAATTGCAATCAAGCATCACAAAGGCTGAAAGGGAATGAATGAGGATAGAGCTCCCAACCCCTTCCCGTTTCCAAAGTCCCTTCTTTCTTTGAGGACATGCCCAGAACATGCAGCTGACTGTGGATGTCATGGTCCATCCTTACATCAAATATTTGTAAAACCTAATTTCTTGTTGAGTAAAAAATAAAAAATGCTAAGACTTTCTACTCACACTCCAAAGGATGGCCCTGTACACTCCCCAGGGGCATTCACCCCACTTGGGACTCTAACACTGCTCTGAATTGTCACAACAACCCTCTTAGGGAAGTGGATGAAGGCCTCCCCATCTTACATGTGAATGGGAAACTGAGGCCCAGAGAGTCTGTGCATGTCATCCAGCAGGCAGGTTTTCAAGTGGGGTTTAGACCCTGGCCGCCTAACACCAGCTCCAGGCCTCTTTTTATCCCACCTCCCCTCTATCCCTCCAACTTCCCCTCCATCCCCGCTACCCTCCCCTCTTTCCCTCCATCCTCCCCTCTACCCT
>NW_022161469.1:0-69221 GCF_008728515.1 Papio anubis
GGAGTGCAGTGGCCGGATCTCAGCTCACTGCAAGCTCCACCTCCCGGGTTTACGCCATTCTCCTGCCTCAGCCTCCCGAGTAGCTGGGACCACAGGCGCCCGCCACTTCGCCCGGCTAGTTTTTTGTATTTTTTAGTAGAGACGGGGTTTCACCGTGTTAGCCAGGATGGTTTCGATCTCCTGACCTCGTGATCCACCCGTCTCGGCCTCCCAAAGTGCTGGGATTACAGGCTTGAGCCACCGCGCCCGGCCTTTTTTTTTTTTTTGAGACTTGGTTTTGCCATGCTGCCCAGGCTGGTCTTGAACTCCTGAGCTCAAGTGATCTGCCCACTTCAGCCTCCCAAAGTGCTAGGACTACAGGCATGTGCCACCATGTCCAGCTATTTAAAAATATATATTTTTTGTAGAGATGGGGGTCTCACTATGTTGCCCAGGCTGGTCTTAAAGTCCTCCCAAAACACTGGGATTACAGGCATGAGCCACCGTGCCTGGCCTAAGTTATAATAATTTTTTAAAAAATTGCTTACTGGTTGAGAACATAGGCTCTAGAATTAAACTTCCTGGATTCCAGTTCTGGCTATGCTTTTCACTAGTTGGTGACCTTGAATATCTTGCTTAACTCCTCCATACCTTGGTTTCTTAATCTAGAAAATGGAAATAATAATTATTCATACTTCATACATTTTTGGTTTTGGTTTTATTTTTTGAGATAGGGTCTCATTCCCCTCACCCAGCCTGGATGCAGTGGCATGATCATGGCTTGCAGCAGCCTCAACTTCCCAGGCTCAGGTGATCCTCAGCCTCCCGAGTAGCTGGGACCACAGACAGGAGCTATCACACCCGGCTAATTTCTTGTCTTTTTAGTAGAGATGAGGTTTTGCCACATTGGTCAGGCTGGTCTCGAACTCCTGACCTCAAGTGATCTGCCCACCTCTGCCTTCCAAAATGCTGGGATTATAGGCATGAGCCACCTCTCCTGGTTCGGGTTTTGTGAAGATTAAATTAGCTGATACCTATAAACTAACTGCTTAGGAGAATGTCTGACACATTTTGTGATGTTGATGATAACTTACATTAACATGCATGCCTTGTAGGATCCCCTACTTTGACCCTGATGCTCCTACTTTACTAGCTGTTGGACTTTCAGCATGCTTCTTAAATTCTCTAAGTCTTGGCTTCTTATCTGTAAGTGGGAATAATAACACAGATAATACTTACTATATTAGATTGTAATGGAAAATAAATTAGATCATTCATGTACAGTGCTTATAATAAGTGCCTGACAATATGAAGGGTTAGTTTTTTTTTTTTTTTTTTTTTGAGGCAGTCTTGCTCTGTCTCCCAGGCTGGAGTGCAGTGGCACGATCTCAGCTCACTGCAACCTCTGCCTCCCAGGTTCCAGCGATTCTCTGCTTCAGCCTCCTGAGTAGCTGGGATTACAGGCATGTGTCAGCACGTCCAGCTAATTTTTTGCATTTTTAGTAGAGATGGGGTTTCACCATGTTGGCCAGGCTGGTCTTGAACTCCTGACCTCAAGTGATCTGCTTGCCTGGGCCTCCCAAAGTGCTGGGATTACAGGGGTGAGCCACCTTGCCCAGTCAAAAAAAGGTCTTTTGTAAGATAAGGTCTTGCTGTGTTGCCCAGGCTGATCATGACTTCCTGGGTTCAAGTGATCCTCCTGCCTCAACCTCCCGAGTAGCTAGACTACAGACACGCCACCCAGCTAATTTAATTTTTTTTTTTTTTTTTTTGTAGAAACAGGGTCATGCTACACTGCCCAGGCTGGTCTCAAACTCCTGGCTTCAAGCAGTCCTCCTGCCTTGGCCTCCTAAAATGCTGGGATTACAGGTATAGGTCACCATGCCTGGCCTAATATGAAGGTTTTTTGTGGTTTTTTTGGGACAGAGTCCCACTCTGTCACCCAGGCTGGAATGTAGTGGCTCAATCTCGGTCCACTGCAACCTCCGCCTCCCAGGTCCAAGCAATTTTCCTGCCTCAGCCTCCTGAGCAGCTGGGATTACAGGAGCCTGACACGATGCTCAGCTAATTAGCTATTTTTTTATTGTTGTTTTGAGACGGAGTCTCACTCTTGTTGCCCAGGCTGGGGTGCAATGGCACGATCTTGGCTCACTGCAACCTCCGCCTCCTGGGTTCAAGTGATTCTCCTGCCTTAGCCTCCCAAATAGCTGGGATTACAGGCATGCACCACCATGCCCGGCTAATTTTTGTATTTTTAGTAGGGATGGGGTTTCTCCATGTTGGTCAGGCTAGTCTTCAACTCCCGACCTCAAGTGATCCACCCGCCTCAGCCTCCCAAAGTGCTGGGATTACAGGTGTGAGCCACTATGCCTGGCCCAATTTTTGTATTTTTAATAAAGGTGGGGTTTTGCCATGTTGACCAGGCTGGTCTTGAACTCCTGATGTCAAGTGATCTGCCTGCCTCAGCCTCCCAAAGTGCTGGGATTACAAGAGTGAGCCACTGCGCCCGGCCTTAAATTTTTTAATAAATTGAAACAAACTGAATAATAATGTCTATTTCACAGGTTACTGTGGAGATAAAATGAGAGTACTTTGAAAACTTTAATTTGAAAGCTTTACTTTGAAAGCGTTAGCACTAAATGATGCACTAGTTATGTCAATCCATTTCCACTAGATGGCAGTAGACATCGCCAAAACCAGCTTAGCTCTACTAGCTGTTGGAGAATGTACATTTTAAGGAAATGACTTAACTAGTCTTGGATTTGTGATTATATTGAAATGTTGGAGTTTTGATTTCAAATGAATGGACTACCTGCTTGAGCTTAGAAATATTTTTGCTTGATGTGGATTGTGAAAAATGATTATTCTTAATATAGAGCCTGTTCCATACCCCTCTCCCTCAGTTTCCATCTTCATCTTTGGATGTGCACATCTTTGTTTTTCATCTTCGTTTTTGAGACAGAGTCTTACTCTGTTGCCCAGGCTGGAGCGCAATGGCGTGATCTCGGCTCACTGCAACTTCTGCCTCCTGGGTTCAATCGATTCTCCTGCAATCCCATCACTATGGGAGGCTGAGGATTGAGCCACTGCATTCCAGCCTGGGTGACAGAGTGGGACTCTGTCTCAAAAAAAAAAAAACAAAAAACCTTTGTGTTAGGCCAGGCATGGTGACCTATACCTGTAATCCCAGCATTTTAGGAGGCCAAGGCAGGAGGACTGCTTGAGGCCAGGAGTTTGAGGCCAGCCTGGGCAGTGTAGCATGACCCTGTTTCTACAAAAAAAAAAAAAAAAAAAATTAAATTAGCTGGGTGGCGTGTCTGTAGTCTAGCTACTCGGGAGGTTGAGGCAGGAGGATCACTTGAACCCAGGAAGTCATGATCAGCCTGGGCAACACAGCAAGACCTTATTTTACAAAAGACCTTTTTTTGACTGGGCAAGGTGGCTCACCCCTGTAATCCCAGCACTTCCTCCCAAAGTGCTGGGATTACAGGAGTGAGCCACCGCACCTGGCCTGGAGATATCTTTTCTACCCAACAAAATCATTTGCCACTTATTTTCCATCAGCTAACATCTAACTTTACAGACTCCGGGCCCTATCAATGGTAAATAAATGAAATGAAATGACTTCCTCTGGAATCAGATAACTTTCATGCTGGCCTTTTAGACAGTACTCTAGTATGACTTTGAAAGGACATACTGGGGCCGGGCGCGGTGGCTCATGACTGTAATTCTAGCACTTTGGGAGGCCGAGGTGGGCAGATCACAAGGTCAAGAGATCGAGACCATCCTGGCCAACATGGTGAAACTCTGTCTCTACTAAAAATACAAAAAATTAGCTGGGCGTAAACCGGGCGCGGTGGCTCACGCCCATAATCCCAACACTTTGGGAGGCCGAGGCAGGCGGATCATGGGATCAGGAAACCGAGACCATACTGGCTAACATGGTGAAACTCCATCTCTACTAAAAATACAAAAAATTAGCTGGACATGATGGCAGGTGCCTGTAGTCCCAGTTACTGGGGAGGCTGAGGCAGGAGAATGGCGTGAACCCGGGAGGCGGAGCTTGCAGTGAGCCGAGTTTGCGCCACTGTACTCCAGCCTGGACGACCGAGGAGCAAGACTCCATCTCAGAAAAAAAAAAAAAAAATTGCTGGGCGTGGTGGCATGTGCCTGTAGTCTCAGCTACTCAGGAGGCTGAGGCAGGAGAATTGCTTGAAACCACTGGAAAGCAGAGGTTACAGTGAGCCGAGATCACGTCACTGCACTCCAGTCTGGGCAAGGAAAGCAAAACTCCGTCTCAAAAAATAAATAAATAAAATAAAATAAAATAAAGAAAGGACATATTTGGAGGACACATTAGGATAATTTTTCTTAAATGTTTAAACTTGGTGCCAGAGGCAATACGGAACATACATGTTGGGTTGCCAACTTGATGACAATTGCATTTCAATTATGTTAGCTTCAGGGGTAAAGTTTCTATCTACATCACAGAGCCTAATGGTAAAGAAAACCACATTGAATTAGGCTTGTCTTTTATTTATTTTTTGTAGAGATAGGGCTCTCACAATGTTGCCCAGGTTGGTCTCAAATTCTGGCCTCAAGCTATCCTCCTATCTCTGCCTCCCAAAGTGCTGGGATTAGAACACCTGGCCAAATTCTGTGTTTTGACCACTGTATTTTCCTAGCTATTTTCCAGCTAATCAGAAGCACATACAAGTCAAAAATACCCAGGACACATAATTTCACAATGCTGTGTAGAAAGCAAGGCAAGAAAGGTTATATTAACATTTAATTCTAAGTCATATCATTGTCTTGTTTACGGTGAGCATATTTTGTAAAATAATTGGGATGCCTACTCTGACAAAAGGTTGTTTTAATTTTTCTCATAGAAACCTGGGAATCTTTTAGATGAAAGTTTCACAAATGTCTAAACATTAAATTACATTACGTTTAAATTGCCCTTCATTGTAGAATATAATAAAATTACCTATTCTTTTTTCTTTTCTTTTCTTTTTTGAGAAGGAGTTTCGCTCTTGTTGCCCAAGCTGGAGTGCAATGGCCAGATCTTGGCTCATTGCAATCTCTGCCTCCCGGGTTCAAGCAATTCTCCCGCCTGAGCCTCCCAAGTAGCTGGGATTACAGGCATGTGCCACCATGCCCAGCTAATTTTGTATTTTTTTTTTAGTAGGGATGGGATTGCTCCGTGTTAGTCAGGCTGGTCTCAAACTTCTGACCTCAGGTGATCCACCAGCCTACGGCCTCCCAAAGTGCTGGGATTACAGGCCTGAGCCACCGCACCCGGCTAAAATTACCTATTCTTAATACTTAGACTT
The DNA here is from genome assembly GCF_008728515.1 of Papio anubis. Taxonomy (NCBI): domain Eukaryota; kingdom Metazoa; phylum Chordata; class Mammalia; order Primates; family Cercopithecidae; genus Papio; species Papio anubis. The sequence goes on from NW_022161469.1 coordinate 5,313, forward strand.
AAGGCCACTACGATTTACTAGAATAATTACTCAGGTTCATTTAAATCATGATGATGTTAAAGAAGGAAAAGAGACTGTATGCTCAGAATATTTTGAATTACATACCTTTATGGCTGAACACAGTGGTTCATGCCTATAATTCCAACACTTTGGGAGGCTGAGGTAGGGGAATCACTTGAGGTCAAGCCAACATGATGAAACCTCATCTCTACACAAATATAAAAATTAGCCAGGTGTGGTGGCGCTGGCCCATAGTCTTAGCTATTTGGGAGGTGGAGACATGAGAATTGTTTGAACCCGGGAGGCGGAGGTTGCAGTGAGCCGAGATCGTGCCACTGCACTCCAGCTTGGGGAACACAGCGAGACTCTGTCTCAAAAACAATAACAACAACAATAACAACAACAACAAAACCCAAAAAACGAAGGCCAGGCGCGCTGGCTCACGCCTGTAATCCCAGCACTTTGGGAGGCCGACATGTGTGGATCATGAGGTCAAGAGATCGAGACCATCCTGGCCAACATGGTAAAATCCATCTCTACTAAAAATACAAAAATTAGCTAGGCATGGTGGTGTGTACCTGTAGTCCCAGCTACTTGAGAGGCTGAGGCAGGAGAATAACTTCAACCCGGAAGGCAGAGAGCCAAGATCAGGCTGGAGTGAAGACTCTAGCCTGTTGACAGAGCAAGACTCTGTCTCAAGAAAAAAAAAAAAAAAGAATTATGTCCCTTTACTATTCAGATTCTATAGATAATTTTCAGAGCTTCACCTTTATATTTTGAGATGATAGTAGACTTGCGTGTAGTTGTTAGAAAATAGTATAGTAATATCTTGCGTAACTATAATGTAGAAAACAGGAAACTGACAATACAGTCTACTAACTTTAATCAGATTTCACCAGTTTTACCAATGTTCATTTGTGCGTGTTTGTGCGTATATTTAATTCTATGCAATTGTATCCACATTTGAAGATTCCTGTGACCACCAACCCCGTGAAGATACATAACAGAATTAAAAAAACCCAGAGTTTACTGTCTTTTTCTTTTTTTTCTTTTTTTTTTAAAAAAAGGGCTGGTCGTGGTAGCTCACACCTGTAATCCCAGCACTTTGGGAAGGTGAAGTGGGCGGATCACCTGAGGTCAGTAGTTTGAGACCAGCCTGGCCAACATGGCAAAACCCTGTCTCTACTGAAAATAGAAAAATTAGCCTGGCGTGGTGGTGCACGCCTGTAATCTCAGCTACTTGGGAGGCTGAGGTAGGAGAATCACTTGAACCCAGGAGGCGGAGGTTGCAGTGAGATGAGATTGCGCAACTGCACTCCAGCCTAGGTCACAGAGAGAGACTCCATCTCAAAAACAAAAATAAAAAACAGCCACCGCGTCTGGCCTGCTTTGATTGATCGATTGATTGATTGTGTTTTTTTTTTTTTTTTGACACGGAGTCTCACTCTGTCACTCAGGCTGGAGTGCTGTGGCACAATGTCAGCTCACTGCAACCTCTGTCTCCTGGGTTCAAGTGATTATCCTGCCTCAGCTTCCCGAGTAGCTGGGACTGCAGGCATGTTCCACCACACACCTGGCTAATTTTTGTAGTTTTAGTAGAGATGGGGTTTCACCATGTTGGTCAGGCTGGTCTCGAACTCCTGACCTCAAATGATCCACCTGACTTGTTCTCCCAAAGTGCTAGGATCACAGGCATGAGCCCCTACCCCTGGCCCCAAGTTTTCTTTTTTGTGGGATAAATGCCCAAGAGTGCAATTACTGAGTCATATGTCATGTGGTATTTGTATGTTTAGATTTTTTTCTTTTTTTTTTTTTTTTTTTGAGACAGTCTCACTCTGTCACCCAGGCTGGAATGCAATGGCGTGATCTCGGCTCACCACAACCTCCGCCTCCCAGGTTCAAGGGATGCTCCCTGACTCAGCCTTCTCAGTAGCTGGGATTACAGGCACCCGCCACCAAGACCAGCTAATTTTTTTATTTTCAGTAGAGACAGAGTTTTGCCATGTTGGCCAGGCTGGTCTCAAACTCCAACCTCAGGTGATCCACCCGCCTTGGCCTCTCAAAGTGCTGGGACTGCAAGCGTGAGCCACTGCGCCCAACCACTTAGATTGTTAAGAAGCTGCCAAAGTCTATTCCAGAGCAACCATACTATTTTATTTTATTTTATTATTTTATTTATTTTTTGAGATGGAGTCTCGCTCTGTCACCCAGGCTGGAGTGCAGTGGCTCGATCTCAGCTCAGTGGAACCTCCACCTCCTGGGTTCAAGCGATTCTCCTGCCCCAGCCTCCTGAGTGGCTAGGATTACAGGTGCACGCCACCACGCCCATCTAATTTTGTTTTTGTATTTTCGGTAGAGACAGGAGTTCACCATGTTGGCCAGGCTGGTCTTGAACTCCTGACCTCCGGTGATCTGCCCACTTCAGCCCCTGAAAATGCTGGGATTACAGGCACGAGCCACCACGCCCAGCCTATTTATTTATTTATTTATTTATATTTTTGAGGTGGAATCTCATTCTGTCGCCCAGACTGGAGTACCGTGGTGCGATCTCAGCTCATGGCAACTTCTGCCTCCCGGGTTCAAGTGATTCTCCTATCTCAGCCTCCTGAGTAGCTAGGATTACAGGCGCACGCCATCATGCCCAGCTAATTTTTGTATTTTTAGTGAAGATGGGGTTTCACCATGTTGGCCAAGCTGGTCTTGTACTTCTAACCTCAAATGATCCACCCTCCTCAGCCTCCCAAAGTGCTGGGATTACAGGCGTGAGCCACCGTGCCCGGCCAGAGTAGGTGTACTATTTCACATTTCCGTGAACAATGAGTAATCCACTTTTTCCACATCCTTGCCAGCATTTGATGTTACTACTGTTTTTTATTTTAGTCATTCTGACAGGTGTGTAGTGTTATTGCAGTTTTTATTTTGCATTTCCCTAATGGCTTACAATGTTATGCTCATCTGCCACCTGTATATCCTCTCCAGGGAAATGTCTATTCATATCTTTTTGCCCACTTTCTAATCATGTATATTTTTTTATTCTTGGTTTTGAGATCTCTTTATATATTTTAGACAAAATATGTTCTCCTGGTCTACAGTTTCTCCTTTTAGCGCGCTCTCTCTCTCTTTCTCTTTTTTTTTTTTTTTTTTTTTTTTGAGACGGAGTCTCGCTCTGCCGCCCAGGCTGGAGTGCAGTGGCCGGATCTCAGCTCACTGCAAGCTCCGCCTCCCGGGTTCACGCCATTCTCCTGCCTCAGCCTCCCGAGTAGTTGGGACTACAGGCGCCCGCCACCGCGCCCGGCTAGTTTTTTGTATTTTTTAGTAGAGACGGGGTTTCACCGTGTTAGCTAGGATGGTCTCGATCTCCTGACCTCGTGATCCGCCCGTCTCGGCCTCCCAAAGTGCTGGGATTACAGGCTTGAGCCACCGCGCCCGGCCCTCTTTCTCTCTCTTTTTTTTTTTTTTTTTTTTTGTTTGAGATGGTGTCTTGCTGTTGCCCAGGCTGGAGTGCAGTGGCGCTATCCCAGCTTACTGCAATCTCTGTCTCCCAGGTTCAAGTGATTCTTGTGCCTCAGCCTTCTGCCTTTTTTGTTTGTTTGTGTTTAGAGATGGAGTGTCCCTGTGTTGCCCAGGCTGAAGTGCAGTGGCTATTCACAGGTGAGATCATTAAGCACTACAGCCTCCAACTTCTTTTTTGTTTTTGAGACGGAGTTTCGCTCTTGTTGCCTAGGCTGGAGTGCAATGATGTCATCTCGGCTCACTGCAAACTCCGCCTCCCGGGTTTAACTGATTCCCCTGCCTCAGCCTTCCAAGTAGCTGGGTTTAAAGGGATGTGCCACCACACCCAGCTAATTTTGTATTTCCAGTAGAGATGAGGTTTCTCCATGTTGGTCAGGCTGGTCTCGAACTCCTGACCTCAGGTGATCTGCCCACCTCAGTTTCCCAAAGTGCTGGGATTACAGGTGTGAGCCACCGTGCCCAGTCTATACTAGAGCCTTAAACTTCTGAGCTCAAGTGATCCTTCTGCCTCAGCCTCCCGGGTAGCCGACATTACAGGTGCTTGCCACTGAGCCTTGCTACTTTTCATCTTCTTTTTTTTTTTTTTTTTTTTTTTTTCCCGAGAGTTTCACTCTATTGCCCAGGCTGGAGTGCAACGGCATGATCTCGGTTCACCACAACCTCCACCTCCCGGGTTCAAGTGATTCTCTTGCCTCAACCTCCTGGCATGTGCCACCAAGCCCGACTAATTTTTTGTGTTTTTAGTAGAGACAGGGTTTCACCACGTTGGCCAGGCTGGTCTCAAACTCCTGACCTCAGGTGATCTGCCCACCTTGGCCTCCCAAAGTGCTGGGATTATAGGCGTGGGCCACTGCACCCAGCCTCATCTTCTGCATAGGATTTTTTTTTTTTTTTTTCAGAGCAAATGCTTTCTCCTATGCTTTTCTCTAAAATTTTAAAGTTTCATATTTTAAGTCTATGTTTCATTTTGAGCTAATTTTAGTATAACAGAGCTTGCTTTTTTATGCCTATGGCTGCATTTCAAAAGCCTAGAATTGATTATTAAACAGGTATTGGATAATATGCTTTGATGGGGTTAGTAATAAGATCTTAGTAGGCTGTAGCATGAGAAACAGTGAAAGCTCCTCTGTAGGCCCCTATGATGACAAGGGGAGCAGCAGGAACTGACAGAAAACTAAAATTGAAAGTCAGACTTCTACAGGCAGAATTAGCTAGATAATTCATGATAAAAAAAAAACGTGATTTTAAAGCTAGTGACCAGATAATAAGACTGAAAAAAATTTTTTATTTTGCCTAAATTGTCTAGACACTTTATCAATTTTTTTTATTCATTTTCAGCTATGGTGACCTAAGCAGCAATGAATACCTAAAAAATGACTAAAAACCAAACCACAAGGATTAACCACAAAACAGATCTCTTAGCTTGCACCTGGTTTTACCCTCTAACAAACACACCAGTGGTCTGCATGGCCATTTTTGGGGTATGTTTGGCTTAAGGTCAGTAAACTAAGGCCCATAATCTAAACACGGCCTGCTGCCTATTTTTGTAAAGTCTTATTAGAATATAGCCATGCCAGCTGGGCACAGTGGCTCATGCCTATAATCTTAGCACTCTGGGAGGCTGAGGCAGGCAGATCACTTGAGCTCTGGAGTTTGAGACCAGCCTGGGCAACATGGCAGAACCCTGTGTATTAGTCTGTTTTTACAGTGCTGATAAAGACATACCTGAGACTGGGAAGAAAAGTTTAATTGGACTTAGAGTTCCACATGGCTGGGGGGCCTCACAATCATGGTGGGAGGTGAAAGGCATTTCTTACATGGTGGCAGCAAGAGAAAAAATGAGGAAGCAAAAGTGGAAACTCCTGATAAACCCATCAGATCTCCCGGACTTATTCACTATCATGAGAACAGCATGGGAAAGACTGGCCCCTATGATTCAATTATCCCCCTGGGTCCCTCTCACAACATTTGGGAATTCTGGGACATACAATTCAAGTTGAGATTTGAGTGGGGACACAGCCAAACCATATCACCTACTTCTACAAAAACTACAAAAATATTAGCTGGTTGTGGTGGTGCATGCCTGTAGTCCCAGCTACTTGCAGGGCTGAGGTGGGAGGAGGCTGAGGTTGAGGCTGCAGTAGCCGAGATCACGCCACTGTACACCAGCCTGGGTGACAGAGCAAGACCTTCTCTCAAAAAAACAAAACAAAACAAAACAAAACAAGAATACAGTCATGCCCATTCATTGAGTTACAGTCTATGTCTCCTTTTGCACTACAATGACAGAGTTTAGCTGTGACAAGAAGTCTACGGTACTTACTATCTGGCCCTTTACAGAAAATGTTTTTTGACCATTGTTCTTGGCTCACAAATGCTGAGACAACATGTGAAAAGCACCATTATAGAAAATATTTCTAAGGTATAACTATCAATGTTATTGTTTTTTTTTTGAGACAAGTTCTCACTCCTATCACCCAGGCTGAAATGTAGTGGTGTGATCATGGCTCACTGTAGCCTCCACCTCCCAGGCTCAGGTGATCCTCCCACCTCAGCCTCCTGAGTAGCTGGGACTACAGGTGCGCACCACCACACTAGGCTGATTTTTGTAGTTTTTGTAGAGACAGGGTTTTGTCACCATGTCGCCTCCCTTCCCCTGCCCTCCCCGTGTCCCCTGTGAGTGGTGCTGGCACTCCAACTCCTGAGCTCAAGCAATCTGCCTCCCTCTGCCTCCCAAAGTGCTGGGATTACAGGCATGAGCCATTCTGCCAGTCAGTCAGCTCTTTGAAACAAAATAACGTAAAGGCAGCTGTATCCACACACATCACATTTATAAGAAATCTATCTTGAGGTGTAAATGGCTTTTCTTCTGAAGCCGAAATTCCTACTCACACAACTCTGAGCATTGCCCCTGAGTCTGGGGTCAGATTTGTGTTCCCAGAGCATCAAAGGTGTTCGTAAGCAAGTGCACATGTCATTTGGTAACAGACATCCAACAGAGTTGAGAAAGCTTTATATATAAATTATATTTTATCAATTCTTGATAAGAATCTTCAGCAAAATGACCTATGACCATTTTATGACTGTTGTTCAAAGAACTGAATGTGATGTGACTTAGAAAAGTACTAACACTCATTTCAAATTTACCCCTTGGCCTCAGCAGGATACCAGCCAGAACTCAGCCATGTGTGGTGCCAAGTGGAGTTGAAAACTGCACAGTGTCTTCTTGTTCCAGCCCTTGAGGTTGCTAAGGTCAAGGGGTGGGCATGGGAACATGCCAGTCATAAGGTGATTCTCCATCAGCTCTACACCTCCCCTTCTATACTCTGCTATGTGGTGCCAGGTCTCAGCAGACCTCATTTCTGCTTTTCCAGCTGGCTTCTGGAAGGTTATGCCCATAGGGTCCATGAGGGGAACACCAGAAGGCAGGAGGAGGGAGAAGGGACTGGCTCCTGCCTGCTGGCTGTTTCTTTCAGCAGTGCCACAGCAATGACTCTTCATCACTCTGACAAAATCAGCTGGCTCCAGTCTCCAGCATTTTTTTTTTTTTTTGAGACAGAGTTTCACTCTGTTGCCCAGGCTGCAGTGCAGTGGTGTGCTTGGCTCACTACAACCTCCACCTCCCGGGTTCAAGAAATTCTCATGCCTCAGCCTCCTGAGTACATACAGGAGTATGGCAACATGCCCACTAACTTTTGTATTTTTAGTGGAGACTAGGTTTCACCATATTGTCCAGGCTGGTCTCGAACTCCTGACCTCAAGTGATCCACCCACTTCAACCTCCGAAAGTGCTGGGATTACAGCACAAATCTGACCCCAGACTCAGGGGCAATGCTCAGAGTTGTGTGAGTAGGCATTTCGGCTTCAAAAGAAGGGCTGGGCAACATGGTGAGAACCCCTCTCTACAAAAAATGCAAAAATTAGCTGGGCATGGTGGCATATATCTGTGGTCCCAGCTACTTGGGAGAGAGGCTGAGGTGGGAGGATACCTGGAACCTGGGAGGTGGAGGTTGCAGTGAGCTGAGATTGTGCCACTGCACTCCAGCCTGGGCAAAAGAGCGAGACCCTGTCTGAAATTTAAATAATAATAATAATAATTTATTACGTATTTTCAAGTAGCTAAATGAAAGGATTTTGAATGTTCTCAACACAAAGTAATAATAAATGTTTGAGGTGATGAATATGCTAATTATCCTGTTTTGATCACTACACATTGTATATATCCAAATATCACTATGTACCCCCATAAGTATGTATAATCATTATGTGTCAACTAAAATAGTTTTTTTTTTTTTTTTTTTTTTTTGAGACGGAGTCTCGCTGTGCTCCCAGGCTGGAGTGCAGTGGCGTGATCTCAGCTCACTGCAAGCTCCGCCTCCCGGGTTCACGCCATTCTCCCGCCTCAGCCTCCCAAGTAGCTGAGACTACAGGCGCCCGCCACCACGCCCGGCTAGTTTTTTGTATTTTTAGTAGAGACGGGGTTTCACCATGTTAGCCAGGATAGTCTCGATCTCCTGACCTCGTGATCCACCCGCCTCGGCCTCCCAAAGTGCTGGGATTACAGGCGTGAGCCACCGCGCCCGGCCTAAAATAGTTAAAAAATATATTAAAAGAGGGAAAGGCGGAACGCTTCCTGAGAGCAAGGACCTCCTTTGTCGAGGTCAGGGCTGTGTCTTCAGCAACAAAACACTATCTGGGACTCAGTAGATGCTTAAGAAATAGGGATCGATTGACAGAGCTCCCAAGAGTTCCACGAGGGTTCCCTAGGGCTCTCAGGTTCTTGTATGTCGGAGGGAGAGGTCTTCCCCTTAGTCTCCTCGGCTGGAAGGAGAGGGTGTGGGGCAACAACCGCCCCTTCCTCTATCTCCCTCGCCCCCTCCTTCCCCATGGCCCCCTCCCCCGTCCTTCTACCTTTCTCCTTCCCAGCCCTTCCCGGTTCTCCCTCGACCCTTCACGGCTCCTCTTCCCGTCGCCCCTCTTGCCTTCGCCACCTACCCCTGCACTTCCTCCCACTCTCGCCCCGCCCCTTCTTCCTCCCTTCCCCCGCCCTCCCCGCGCCCCTTGCGAGTGGCGCTGGCACCAGAGCGCAGGGGCCAGACGCCCGGCGCGGGAGGAGGATGGCGCTAGCGGTGCTGCGCTTGGCGCTGCTGCTCCTGGCAGTTACCTTCGCAGGTAGCGCTCGGAGCGGTCCTGGAGAGCGGGGACCTCTGGAGAAAAGCGGGAGAGGGAGTCACGCCGGCGGCGGCCCCTGCCCGGCTCTGGGAGGCCTCGGCGACGGTACCCGCGCGGCCGTTACGGGCGGTTCCCCAGAGGACCTGCCAGGTGGAGGAGCGCGAATTGGGGGGTGTGGTTAGTTCTTGCTTGGATTTCACTCCCAGCTCCAAGGACGCCTGCTATCTAGAGCGCTTTCTCTGTTAAAGTAGATTTTCAGGTGCCCAAGATGAGGAGTTGGGTTTTTATGTATGGCCCCACAGGAGGAGATGCGCAGGAATGAGGAATTGTGGATGCTTACGAGAAAGGGGCTTTAGTCCACACCTCTCTTAAAATGGAGTTAAAATGCTCACATCTTGCATTAAATTTTATATTTGTTACCCCGAGCTGCAAAGGAAAAGAATATCATGAACTATTAATTAAGGGTTACTTCCTTGGCCAGCTGCGGTGGCTTGGGCCGGTAGTCCCAGTTACTCCGGAGGCTGAGGCGGGAGGCTCGCTTGAGACCAGGAATTGAAGCTGCAGTGCGCTAGCGCGACTTTTATTCCGTAGCTTCAAAGTCCTTTCTCAACCAAACCTAATGGGAACAGAACCAAATGTTATTTCTGTGTGCTTGTGGGGAGAGGTGCCATAAAAAACTGAATATCCTTTCTGGAGGAAGTGGGCTGGGGACAGTTTAAAGAAGGTAGGATTTAGAGGGGAAAATAGAAGATGTGACCTGGATAAATCCCAAACTGGATTTTAAAACATTCTTATGAAGCTGGATGTGGTGACTCACGCCTCGAATTCCAGCACTTTGGGAGGCCTAGGCAGGAAGATCGCTTGAGCCCAGGAGGTCAAGACCAGCCTGGGCAACATAGCAAGATCTCATTAAAAAAAAAAAATCCTCATGAACAATACCTTACCTTGATCCCATACTGTAAAATGTCTATGCTTTCTTCTTACAGGCCCTCTGTTCCGTCGATTTTCAAAATATAAAACGGTAAGTAGGAAACCACTTGTACTATTTCTACCAATACAGTGAAGCCCAAAACCGTCTGGGAGGGAGGCTGGCTCTCAGGTCTGACCTGCCACTTTTGAAACCATTGAGGACTGCGTTTGAAACCAGGTTGTCACACAGCCCTTTTGATTCAGATAAAAGTGTAAATTTTAGTTGAAAACAGCCCAGTCTTTGTTTCTGTTAATATTTCCTTTAAAGATTCAAAAGGTCCTTAGAAAAATAGTTATGCCTTGTACTAGATATTTTATGTACTTTATCAAATTAAATTGTGAGGATGTAAAAGGAGACCAACCAAATGAGAACAAGCAAAGGCTGTGTTTTTCAGGGCTTGTTATAGCAAGAGAGTCAGCCACTGTCACCTGCATTTGAATAGGGACTCGAGTCAAAGAGAGGAGTGCGAAAACTATAGTGGAAAAAAGAAATGGCTTCAGGTATGGCCTGATTGGAGGCTGTTGGCACAGGGAAGCTGCAGGTGAGCTAGCTAGAAGCAGGACATTCTATGATATGGGTTAGGGGTGCGTATTTGGTTTTCTCTGGTTGTGCTAAGTTGGAATCAAGGACAGAAATTATGGAAGCTGTCAGTTAGTAATCAAGTCTTAACCATTTTGCGGCTGGGCATGGTGGCTGACACCTGTAATCCCAGCACTTTGGGAGGCCGAGGTGGGCAGATCACGAGGTCAGGACATCAAGACCATCCTGGCTAACATGGTGAAACCCCGTCTGTACTAAAAATGCAAAAAATTAGCCAGGCATCATGGCACGTGCCTGTAATCCCAGCTACTGGGGAGGCTGAGGCAGGAGAATCACTTGAACCCAGGAGGCAAAAGTTGCAGTGAGCTGAGATCACACCACTGCACTCTAGCCTGGATGACAGAGTGAGACTCCATCTCAAAAAAAAAAAAAAAGTCCTAGCCATTTTGGGCTGATTGTTAAAGGGGTTATTATCTGGCTTCCTGGGCTGTCACTAGAGATAGCAGTCTGATTTCCTTCAAGTCTGACTTATAGCCGGCTGGCCCCCTGGCTTGGTTATTCTAAATAATGATTTGAGTTCCTGGGCAGGATGCTGCAGGTTGTGGGTCAGAGTTCTGCTTTATATAAGGTCTAGTCATTGTCTGTTTATTTGGTCTCTCAATTCTCACAATGATGTTGTAAGATAGACATTATCTGACATATGAGGATGTTGACTTCAGTAGGTTAACTCTGAGCATTCAGCTCGGAGTAGACTTCTTCCAGGAAACCTTCCCACGCAATTCCCTTCCTCCAAAGTAGAGATGTAGATATATATATCCACACACACTTTCTCTCTGCTTACCTATACTGCATCATCATCACCATCATAACAATAAATACTTAGATACCTGCGTGCCATACCAGTGTTCTAAATGCTTCATATATAATAACTAATTTCATCTTTCACAGTACTGTGAGGTAGGGATCGTTATTTCATTATTATCCCGTTGGTCAAGGTCACATGGAAGTGGTGGAGCTATGCTTCTCATCCAGGCAGTCTGACTCCAGATCCAGTGCTTTTCTCTACCCCGTCACAGCATTAGATTGTAATTGCCTGTTTGCCTATGTCCTCCAGGAAACTATGCCTGTTGTCAGGTATAGTGTCTTATTTGCTATTTGGTGCTCAGTCTTCAGCATCTCATGGATGCCCAATAACACTGTTAGTCAGTGATTCGGTTTGCTTGGGTTTGGTTTTCTTTTAGAAAATGGGAGTTATGGTACCTTCGTTTTAAGGCTGGGATTAGGGTAAAGTGAGTGAATTCCTACATGTAGAATTTAAGAAGGCATTCACACTCAGGAGGCAATGCAAGTGCTGCAGGACCTGCTGTCTTTATTTATTTATTTTTTTTGAGACAGAGTCTTGCTTTGTCATCCAGGCTGGAGTGCAGTGGTGAGATCTCTGCTCACTGCAACCTCTGCCTCCTGGGTTCAAGTGATTCTCCTGCATCAGTCTACCAAGTAGCTGAGACTACAGGCATATGCCACCCCGTCTGGCTAATTTTTTTGTATTTTTAGTAGAGACGGGGTTTCACCATGTTGGCCAGACTGGCCTCGAACTCCTGACCTCACAGGATCCACCCACCTTGGCCTTCCAAAGTGTTGGGATTATAGGCATGAGCCACCGCTCCCGGCCTGGACCTGCTGTCTTTTGACAGGATTGTTAAAAGGATGACTCACACAAGAGATCTTTGGTTTGGCTGGCTTTTGTGCAGTGGTGTTTACAACTAATTGATCACAACCACAGATTTCTCTGTTCCTTTTTCATTCCACTGCTTCACTTGACCAGTCTTAAGAAAAAAGAGAGAGAGAGAGAGAGATTGATCTTTGGTTTTTCTTCCTTATTTCCATTGCCACTGCTCTAATTTAGGGCCCCCATTATCTCTCACCTAGATTAGCATAGTGGCTTTTCAATGGGTTTTCCCCAGCCTTTTGGTATCTTCACTTTCCAGTTCCTGCTACACACTGCTGCTCCAATTAGTCTCTAAAATCTTGACTGAATGTAGCATGTCTCTGTGCAGAATCTTCAAGGACTTCTCATTGCCCACAGAGAAAGTCTAACCTCATCAACGCAGCCTACTTTTCTACCTGTACCTTCTGGTGTTTTCTCATAGTATATCCTCCTCTATTGTTAGTGCTATACTTTTTTTTTTTTTTGAGATGGAGTTTCATTCTTGTTGCCAGGGTGGAGTGCAGTAGCACAATTTTGGCTCACTGTAACCTCCATCTCCTGAGTTCCAGCGATTCTCGTGTCTTAGCCTCCCAAGTAGCCGGGATTACAGGTGTGCAACACCATGCCTGGCTAATTTCTGTATCTTTAGTAGAGATTGGGTTTCACCATGTTGACTAGGCTGGTCTCAAACTCCTGACCTCAGGTCATTCCCCTCCCAAAGTGCTGGGATTACAGGCGTGAGCCACCGTGCCCAGCCTGATTACTGTAGTTTTATAGTAAGTTTCAAAATGAGAAAGTGTGAATCCTCCAACCTTTTTTTCTTATTCAAGAATGTTTTGGCTACTTGGAGTCCCTTATATTTCTATCTGAATTTTAAGATCAATTAGTCAGTTTCTGCTGCAAAAAAAGACAGCTAAGGCCGGGCGCGGTGGCTCAAGCCTGTAATCCCAGCACTTTGGGAGGCCGAGATGGGTGGATCACGAGGTCAGGAGATCGAGACCATCCTGGCTAACATGGTGAAACCCCGTCTCTACTAAAAAATACAAAAAAAAAAAAAAAACAAAACAACAAACTAGCCGGGCGAGGTTGCGGGCGCCTGTAGTCCCAGCTACTCGGGAGGCTGAGGCAGGAGAATGGCATGGACCCAGGAGGCGGAGCTTGCAGTAAGCTGAGATCCAGCCACTGCACTCCAGCCTGGGAGACAGAGCGAGACTCCGTCTCAAAAAAAAAAAAAAAAAAAAAAAAAAAGACAGCTAAGATTTTGATGGGGAGTCCATTGAACTTATATATCTATTTGGAGAGTATTGTCATCTTAAAAGTGTTAAATCTGCTGATCCATGAACATGGGATGTCTTTCTATGTATTTAGGCCTTTAATTTCTTTCAACAATGCTTTATAGTTTTCAGTATACATGTCTTACACTTTGTAAATATTTATTCTTAATTTTTTTTTTTTTTTGAGACAGTCTCACTCTGTTGCCCAGGCTGGATGCAATGGTGTGATCTCGGTTCACTGCAACCTCCGCCTCCTGGGTTCGAGTGATTTTCCTGCCTCAGCCTCCTGAGTAGCTGGGATTACAAGCACATGCCACCACTCCCAGCTAATTTTTGTATTTTTAGTAGAGACAGGGTTTCACCATGTTGGTCAGGCTGGTCTCAAACTCCTGACCTTGTGATCTGCCCGCCTTGGCCTCCCCAAGTGCTGGGATTACAGGAATGAGCCACCACGCCTGGCCTTTCTAGATGTTTTATTCTTTTTTTTTTTTTTTGAGACAGTGTCTCACTCTGTTACCCAGGCTGGAGTGCAGTGGAGCCATCTCGACTCACTGCAACCTCCGCCTCACAGGTTCAAGTGATTCTCCTGACTCAGCCTCCCAAGTGGCTGGATTACAGGCTCCCGCCACCATGCCCAGCTACTTTGTGTGTGTGTGTGTGTGTGTGTGTGTGTGTGTGTGTGTATATATATATATTTATTTTTTTTTTTGAGATGGAGTCTTACTCTGTCACCCAGGCTGGAGTGCAATGGTATGATCTCGGCTCACTGCAACCTCCACCTCCTGGGTTCAAGCGATTCTCCTGCCTCAGCCTCCTGAGTAGTTGGGATTACAGGCACCCACCACCATGCCCAGCTAATTTTTGTATTTTTAGTAAAGATGGGGTTTCACCAGGCTGGCCAGGCTGGTCTTGAATTCCTGACCTCGGGTATCTGCCCACCTCAGCCTCCCAAAGTGCTGGGATTACAGCTGTGAGCCACTGTGCCTGGCCTATATTTTTTTAGTAGAGACAGGGTTTCACCATGTTGGCCAGGCTGATCTTGAACTCCTAACCTCAGGTGATCCTCGGCCTCCCAAAGTGCTGGGATTAAGGGTGTGAGCCACCACACCTGGCCCTAGAGATGTTTTATTCTTTTTGATGCTATTGTAAGTGGAATTGTTTTCTTAGTTTTATTTTCAGATTGTTCATTGTTAGTGTATAGAAGTAAAATTGAGTTTTATATATTGATCTTGTATCTTTCAACCTTGTTGAACTTGCTTATTAGTCCTTTTTCTTTTTTCCAAGACTGAGTCTCGCTCTGTGGCTCATGCTAGAGTGCAATAGTATGATCATAACTTAATATAACCTTGAACTCCTGGGCTGCAGTGATCCTTCTTCCTCATCCTCCTGAGAAGCTAGGACTACACACACAGGTCACCACACATGGCTAATTTTTAATTTTTTGTAGAGATGGGGTCTTGCTATGTTGCCCAGGCTGGCCTTGAACTCCTGGCCTCAAGTCATCCTCCTACCTCAGCCTCCCAAAGTACATATAATTATATAAGCCACCATACCTGGCCTTGTTTATTAGTAATTATTGGGGGGGTGTGTGTGTGTGTGTATGTGTGTGTGTGTGTGTGTGTGTGAATTTCTTAGGAATTTCTATATAACAAGATTGTGTCATCTTTGTTGCTTGTTTGTTTTTTGAGACAGAGTCTTACTCTTTCGCCAGGCTGGAGGGCAGTGGTGCAATCTCAGCTCACTACAACCTCCGTTTCCCGGGTTCAAGCAATTCTCCTGCCTCAGCCTCTCAAGTAGCTGAGATTACAGGTGATTGCCACCACGCCTGGCAAATTTTTGTATTTTTAGTAGAGGCAGGGTTTCACCATGTTGGCCAGGCTCATCTCAAACTCCTAGCCTCAAGTGATCTGCCTGCCTCGGCCTCCCAAAGTGCTGGGATTACAGGCATGAGCCACTGTGCCCAGCCCTGTGTCATCTTTGAATAGAGATAGTTTTACTTCTTCCTTTCCCATCTGGGTGCATTTTATTTATTTTTCTTGGATAATTGTCCTGGCAAGAAACTTTGGTACAGTGTTGAATAGAAGAGGTGAAAATGGACATTCTTGTGTTTTTATTTCTGATTTTAGGGAAAAGCATTGAGTCCTTTACCACTGAGTAGAATGTTTGCTGTAGGTTATTTATGGATGCCTTTTATTTTATTTTTGTTTTTGTTTTTTCTATGGATGCCTTTTATAAGGTTGAGGAAGTTCTCTTCTGTTCCTAGTTCGTTGAGTACTGTGTTTTTTGTTTGTTTGTTTGTTTTTTGTTTGTTTGTTTTGAGACAGAGTTTCACTCTTGTGCCCTAGGCTGGAGTGCAATGGAGGGATCTTGGCTCACTGCAACCTCTGCCTGCTGTGTTCAAGCGATTCTCCTGTGTCAACCTTTTTTTTTTTTTTTTTTTAAATCATAAAAGAGTTTTGGAGATTCCTTTAAACTGTTAACTCCAATGCCAACCACTTCTCTTGCCACTGTGCCTTTGCTTGATCAATTTTATTTCTTTGCGGTAGACATTCTCCCAGCCTTCTATATTAAATTTTACCCATTCTTCAAGACCAGCATGTGTATTTCTTGATTGCCTTATTCCATCCTAAATTCCTTATAGTCAGGATCCAACTTTTCTTTGTCTTTGTGTCTGCCATAACATCTGTAAATGAGTGACTATACCAGTAAACGATATAAGAAACTTTCAGGAGGAAAGCTTTAGAGCAGCGGTCCCCAACCTTTTTGGGACCAGGGACCAGTTTGTGGAAGACAATTTTTCCATGCACTGAGGCATGGAGTGGGGTGGGCAGAGATGGTCTGGGATGAAACTCCGACCATCAGGCATTAGTTAGGAGTCTCTGCAGGGTGCGGTGGCTCACGCCTGTAATCCCAGCACTTTGGGAGGCCGAGGCCGGCAGATCACAAGGTCAGGAGTTTGAGACCATCCTGGCCAACATAGTGAAACCCAGTCTCTACTAAGAATACAAAAGTTAACTGGGCGTGGTGGTGGGTGCCTTTAATCCTACCCATTTGGGTGGCTGAGGCAGGAGAACTGCCTGAACTCGGGAGGCGGAAATTGCAGTGAGCCTAGATGGCATCACTGCACTCTAGCCTGGGCGACAGAATGAGACTTTGTCAAAAAAAAAAAAAAAGGGCCGGGTGCGGTGGTTCATGCCTGTAATCCCAGCACTTTGGGAGGCTGAGGCAGGTGGATCACCTGAGGTCAGAAGTTTGAGACCAGCCTGGCTAACATGGTGAAACTCCATTTCTACTAAAAATACAAAAAATTAGCTGGGCATGGTGACATGCGCCTGTAATACTAGCTGCTGGGGAGGCTGAGGCAGGAGAATTGCTTGAACCTGGGAGGCGGAAGTTGCAGTGAGCCGAAATGGCGCCATTGCACTCCAGCTTGGGCAACAAGAGCAAAACTCCATCTCGAAAAAAAAAAATAATAGCCTCATAAGGAGTGCACAACCTAGATTCCTCGCATGCCCATGTCACAATAGGGTTCGTACTCCTATGAGAATCTAATGCCATCGCTGACCTGACAGGAGGCGGAGCTCAGTTGATAATGCTCACTGGCCAGCCACTTCCCTCCTGCTAACAGGAGGCCCAGTTCCTAACAGGCCACGGACTGGTACCAGTTTGTGGCCTGATGGTTGGAAACCCCTGCTCTAGAGTATAAAGGTCAGAGAATTGCTTAAAATTTTAGCATATCCTTCTATAAGAATTATTTTTATTTTAATTTGTAATTTTTTTGAGACAGTTTTGCTCTTGTTGTTTAGGCTGGAGTGAAGTAGTGCAATCTCGGTTCACTGCAACCTCTGCCTCCCAGGTTCAAACGATTCTTCTGTCTGAGCCTCTCGAGTTGCTGGGATTACAGGCGTGTGCCACCATACCCGGCAAATTTTTGTATTTTTACTAGAGACGGGGTTTTACTATGTTGACCAGGCTGGTCTCAAACTCCTGACCTCAAGTGATCCACCTGCCTCAGCCTCCCTAAGTGCTGGGATTACAGACATGAGCCACCATGCTCCGCCCTTCTATAAGAATTAAAATGACATTAAGGAATAATAAATGTGCAGTGGCTCTCTTCCAGAGGGTGGAGAGGAAGTTTTGGGGCAATGTTTGCCCAGATTCAACTCTCTTCCTGTAGTTAGTATCTTGTGGGATGAAATTTGGAGCCTCCATAGATGATGAACCTGTTTTGAACATTTTTCCTTTGGCACAAATTTGCTTCAATTCTGAATCTCCTGCTTTCTTTAATGTTTTTGGTTAAATGTCAGTGCCTTAAAAGTTCAGATTGAGGCCGGGCGCGGTGGCTCAAGCCTGTAATCCCAGCACTTTGGGAGGCCGAGACGGGCGGATCACGAGGTCAGGAGATCAAGACCATCCTGGCTAACACAGTGAAACCTCGTCTCTACTAAAAATACAAAAACTTAGCCGGGCGAGGTGGCAGGCGCCTGTAGTCCCAGCTACTCGGGAGGCTGAGGCAGGAGAATGGCGTGAACCCGGGAGGCGGAGCTTGCAGTGAGCTGAGATCCGGCCACTGCACTCCAGCCTGGGTGACAGAGCGAGACTCCGTCTCAAAAAAAAAAAAAAAAAAAAAAAAAAGTTCAGATTGAAAGATTAGATTCCTGATTTTGTCTTGGCATTCAGGCAAGGGATTAAGGTGGAATTTAATAGAACATCCACATGGACATTGTAGTGAAGTGCAAATTATGAAGCTAGACAATAAAAAAGTAGGTATGGTGGCGTGTCTCAGACTTTCATTTAAAAATCAGCCAGATTGAAGCCTCTGAGGTCCTTTTAATTTTAATTTTTAAATTTTTTTTATTTTTTAGATGGGGTTTTGCTCTCATTGCTTAGGTTGGAGAGTTGGAGTGCAATGGCGTGATCTTGGCTCACCGCATCCTCTGCCTCCCAGGTTCATTTGATTCTCCTGCCTCAGTCTCGATCTCTTGAGTTCATGATCTGCCCACCTTGGCCTCCCAAAGTGCTGGGATTACAGGCATGCACCACCATGCCCAGTTAATTTTGTATTTTTTAGTAGAGATGGAGTTTCTCCATGTTGGTCAGACTGGTCTCGAACTCCCAACCTCGGGTGATCTGCCCACCTTGGCCTCCCAAAGTGTTGGGATTACAGGCATGAGCTACCACACCCGGCCGGGGTCCTTTTTTTACATAGTTTGTATTGAACCATCACACCAACATTGTATCTGATTTTAGCATTAGAAAATTTTTTTTTGCCAGTTGCAGTGGCTCACGCCTGTAATCCTTGCACTTTGGGAGGCCAAGGTGGGTGGATGACGTCAGAAGTTCGAGACCAGCCTGGCCAACATGGTGAAACCCTGTCTCTACTAAAAATACAAAAATTAGCTGGGCATGGAGGCACACTCCTGTAATCCCAGCTACTTGGGAGGCTGAGGCAGGAGAATCACTTGAACCCAGGAGGCGGAGGTTGCAGTGAGCTGAGATTGTGCCGTTGCACACCAGCCTGGGAGACAGGGTGAGACTCTGTCTCAAAAAAAATTTTTTTTCTGGAAAATAAAAATATTTTTATTGAATGATTCTAGGAAATCTAAGGAGATCTGGGACATTTTCTTCTCTGAACTATTTTATGAGTGTATCTCAAGTCATTCTTGAATTTCTCTGTCCCTTTCTTTTTTCCAGCCATTCTGCGCTCGGTATCAATTACCAGGATGTCCCAGGGACTTTAACCCTGTGTGTGGCACTGACATGATCACTTACCCCAATGAATGTACTCTGTGCATGAAAATCAGGTAACATGATTTTACAGCTGTAGACTAGCCAAGTATTCTTCATTTCTTTTTCTTTTTCTTTCTTTCTTTTTTTTTTGACAGAGTCTCGCTCTGTCACCCAGGCTGGAGTGCAGTGGTGCCGTCTTGGTTCACTGCAAACTCTGCCTCCTGGGTTCAAGCAATTCTCATGCCTCAGCCTCCAAAGTAGCTGGGATTATAGGCACCCGCCACCGCGCCTGGCTAATTTTTTATTTTTAGTAGAGACAGAGTTTCACCATGTTGGCCAGGCTGGTTTCGAACTCCTGATCTCAAGTGATCCACCCGCCTCGGTCTCCCAAAGTGCTGGGATTACAGGCGTGAGCCACCACGCCCAGACTCTTCATTTCTTTTGTTGAATTTTGATTACTTAGGAGGTAGTGACTATTTTCTTGGATGTAAGAATCAAAAGTGATAATGGTAGTTCTCAGTTTTCAGGGTGATGGTTAAAGAGATGCAAAATCCTCAGTGCATTTTTCAGATCAAGTTAAACAATGAGATGTGTGATTAGTCAACTATAGGCCAGGTAATCAAATTATGTTATTGCCCACTAATGTGAAATTTCCTAAAATTAAGAGTCTATTTAATAGTTAAACTCCGTGAAGTATTAAATTTTATTTTTAATTCAAAGGGCATGTGTAGGTGATCTGCACACCCTGTACTACTAGTCAGGAAGTGCGACTTACTGACTCTGCTTAGTAGAATGCTAAGTAATGATACTTGATATGCTTCATGTAGCACACTTGACCAGGTGACTGCAACTACTCCTTCAGGTATGCAGCTTTGTACGTAGCAGGGATTCATTATTTGACCTCAGTTGGTCTTCTCTGTTTCTTTTTTTTTTTTGAGACTGAGTCTCACTTATCGCCTGACTCACTTCAATCCCTGCCTCCCAGGTTCAAGCTATTCTCCTGCCTCAGCCTCCAGAGTAGCTGGGATTACAGGCATGCGTCATTACACCCAGCTAATTTTTTTTTTTTTTTTTTTTTTTTTTGAGATGGAATTTCGCTCTTGTTGCCCAGGCTGGAGTCCATTGGCAAGATCTTGGCTCACTACAACTTCCGCCTCCTGGGTTCAAGCGATTCTTCTGACTCAGCCTCCCAAGTAGCTGGGGTTACAGGCATGTGCCACCACACCTGGCTAATTTTTGTATTTTTAGTAGAGATGGGGATTCACCATGTTGGCCAGGCTGGTCTCGAACTCCTGACCTCCAGTGATCCGCCCACCTCGGCCTCCCAAAGTGCTGGGATTACAGGCATGAGCCACCATGCCCAGCTCTCTGAGTGATTCTTTGGGGTTAATGTCCTGTGCCCTAGGGTTAGGGAAAAAATGGCAGACTGGTGACTTCCACCCTCTTTGTTTCCTAGATTTAGCTTAAAAAATGATTAAGTAAGTGTAGCCATGGAAGGAATCTAATGTATATCTGTATGGGTCTTCTTAACACAAATAATGAGACAGTTTCAGTATGGTAGGTAATAAATGTGTTTCTATGATTGTTCAATTTGCAGGGAAAGTGGTCAAAATATTAAAATCTTCCGACGTGGACCCTGCTGATGGAGCAGTTTACAGAACAGAAGATGGAGAGACCACCTTCACTGGCAGACTAGATAAATTGCGTTTCCCCTTTTTCTCTTTTCCTGTATTTCTTTACATAAAATTTGTTAACACACATCTTCTGAGAGCAGGTATGGAAGACAGCCATGTGTAGTGATGGATAATTTAAAGAAAAAAAGAATCCTTGTTTCTTGGCTTTTGCTCCTAGAGTTAAGCTTGCTGCCCAGATAACTTGTGCATTGCTTTATTTAGTTGAAATAAAATCAGCATTGAATTCAGTTCCTACTGTGCTCTGTTGAAAATATCATTCTCATTGCAGAGGAGGTATCCTTTAAGAGTTTTTCAGCTGGGTCTGAAAATTAAATGGACATAAGACAGATCAACAGGAGGAAAGCATACAGACTTATTTAATACAAGTTTCACTTGGCATGGGAGCCTTCATAAAGAAATAAACACTTGGCCGGGCATGGTGGCTCACGCCTGTAATCCCAGCACTTTGGGAGGCCGAGGCGGGCAGATCATGAACTCAAGATATCGAGACCATCCTGGCCAACATGGTGAAACCCTGTCTCTACTAAAAATACAAAAATTAGCTGGACATGGTGGCACGTGCCTGTAGTCCCAGCTACTTGGGAGGCTGAGGCAGGAGAATCGCTTGAACCTGGGAGGCAAGGGTTGCAGTGAGCTGAAATCGCACCACTGCACTCCAGCCTGGGCAACAGAGCGAGACTCCATCTCGAAAGAAAGAAAAAGAAATAAACACTCAAAGACACAGAGTTGAACACTATATGCTGAATTAGACAAGGAGTTGTGAATTATGAAAGTGTGACACGGCAGAGGGGCTTGGGCTGAGTTAATTGGGTGGAGAAGTGGCTGGGAGGATAAGGATTAGTCTAACAAGGTGGGTTTGTACACGTTTCCCTTGACTTCAATTTCCAATTTCCCCCCGTCCTTGATGATAAGAATGTTACTTTACTTCTGGCATAGAGAGGACGTCTTTCACAGGGGAATTTTATCTCCTGCTTTTAAGAAATAGAAGGAAAGTCAGAATGATCTTGCATCTGTTGTTTTTCAAGTGCTTTTAGCTCAAAATAGTTAATATGCCAGGGCAGCATATATTGGGTTGGCATATTCTTATCTCCTTCATCACTCAGCGGCCTCACATGGCCCTGTTCCTCTCAGGCATGGATGGATTTCAGTAGGTGTGAAGTGGAGTTATTGTTGAGAGGGCAAGATCTATCCTAACTCCTTCTTTCCCTAATTCTTGGATAATTACTTTATATGTAGTTGGTACAGTGTTCTGCACACGGCCAATAATTGTAAGGTACTTGTAAGGCCAATAATGGTGCTAACATTAACCCAAACTCATAGAGTTAAAGAATCATGGAGGTACAAATATTTATTAGATTCAAAATTTCCTTTCAATACAGTTTCATTCTGAGTTCACGCAGGAGTTTGGCTTTTTCTTCCTTTTAGAGCAGTGGTTCTCAATCCAGGGTGATTTTCAAGGGGACATTTGGCAGTATGTTTGGAGGCATGTTTGGTATAACAGCTGAGGTATGGGGTGCTACCCAGGGATGCTTCTAAACATCCTACATTGCCATAGGTCAGCCCCCAACGGCAAGGAATTTTCCAGTCCAAATGTCAGTAGTGCTAAGGTTGAGACACCCTGTTTTAGAGTTTGATACAGCCTAAACATTTTATAACAATAATATAAGGGAACAGGCATTTAGAATGATAGCATTTTCCAGGTAGAGAAATTTGAGTCATAAGGCCTGGGTTTAAATATGTTCCAGCACCAGGAAATTGTGAGACACGTGGCAAGAGGTAGCTGGGAGAGTGGTATAGTGGGGAGAACCTGGCTTTTGGAGGTGAGCTAAATCTGAGTTCATTCTGATTCCAACACTTGTGTTTCAGTTTTCGTATCTGGAAATGGAGTTGATGTTTAGCTCCTGGAGCTGTGGTGAGGAAACTGTTTAGCATAGTGCTTGGCATATAGAAGCCACTGAAATAGGTACTACTATTGTTTCAGACACCCCTCCTAGAGAGGAGAAAACAGGCCCACAAAGGCAAACACATTTGCCTAAGGTGATAGAACACATTTAAAACTAAGCCTGGGCCTGCGTGGTGGCTCTTGCCTATAATCTCATCACTTTGGGAGGCCAAGGCGGGCAGATAACGAGGTCAGGAGTTTGAGACCGGTCTGGCCAATATGGTGAAACCCTGTCTCTACTAAAAATACAAAAATTAGTTGGGCGTGGTGGCACGTGCCTATAACCCCAGCTACTCAGGAGGCTGAGGCAGGAGAATCACTTGAACCTGGGAGGTGGAGGTTGCAGTGAGCTGAGATCGCACCACTACACTCCAGCCTGCATTGACAGAGCAAGACTTCATCTTGAAAAAAAAAAAATCATATATGCTTTTTGGAAAATTAAAAAGAAAAATACGCACTGGGTGCAGTGGCTCATCCCTGTAATGCCAGCACTTTGGGAGACTGAGGCAAGAGGATCACTTGAGGCCAGAAGTTCAAGACCAGCCTGGACAACATAGAAGACCCCATCTCTATTAAATAAATAAATAAATGGAAAAAAAAAGATGCAGAATTATATAAAAATAGAGTGAGAGTCTTGCCCATCCTAGCCTCCAGAGGCACCCAAAACTGTTTTGAAATGTCTTTTCTCTCTAAGTACACATGTATACAAAATTACACATGTGCACACACAAACTGTCCTGTAAACTTGCTTTTACTCTTAAATATTGGGTTTGTTTTCATATCGATATATATTGTTTCTTCTTTTTAAAAAAATTATTTTTTTTGAGACGGAGTTTTGCTCTGTTGCCCAAGCTGCAGTGCAGTGGCACAATCTCTGCTCACTGCAACCTCTGCCTCCCGGGTTCAAGCGATTCTCCTGCCTCAGCCTCTGGAGTAGCTGGGCTTATAGGCATGCCACCACTACACCTGGCTAATTTTTGTATTTTTAGTAGAGGTAAGGTTTCACCATGTTGGCCAGGCTGGTCTGGAACTCCTGACCTCAAGGGATCTGCCTCATTGGCCTCCCAAAGTGCTGGGATTTCAGGCGTGAGCCACCATGCCCAGCCTGTTTCTTCTTTAAAACAGCTACACAGTATCCTGTTATTGTGCCATAATTTATGCAGTCTCTGTTGACCTATATCTGGATTATTTATTAGGATTCTCTTGATTGAAAGTGGGAAATCCCAACTCGAACTAGCCTAAGCTAAAAGGGGACTTAATTACCGCCTTGGTGTAGTGAAGTGACTAAGCACATTGGTTCAAAGCCAGATGTCTGCATTCACTGACCAAGTTACTGCTTAACTCAGTTTCCTCATTTATAAAGTGAGGAAGATAATAGTATCACTTAAGATAATGCATGTAAGGTGTTCAGGACACTTGAAATGTTGGCTGTATTATAGAAAACTATACCTTTTTTTCAAAAACGGCTTGCTTTTTTGACTTAGTATTTCACTGATATTT
The DNA here is from genome assembly GCF_008728515.1 of Papio anubis. Classification (NCBI taxonomy): domain Eukaryota; kingdom Metazoa; phylum Chordata; class Mammalia; order Primates; family Cercopithecidae; genus Papio; species Papio anubis. The sequence continues at coordinate 29,356 of NW_022161469.1, forward strand.
TTCCAAATCTATACATGTAGATCTACATCACTGAAAACACTTGCATAGTATTCCGTTATATAGACATACCATAATTTGTTTATTCAATCTCATCCTGATGGACACTTACGTTATTTCTCGTTTATCAGTATCACAAATAATGCTAAAATTATGTCTTTCATTTTTATTTATTTATTTATAAATTTCTGTTTATTTTTTGAGGTGAAGTTTTGCTCGTGTTGCCCAGGCTGGAGTGCAGTGGCGCGATCAAAGCTCACTGCAACCTCCGGCTCCTGGGTTCAAGTGATTCTCCTGCCTCAGCCTCCTGAGTAGCTAGGATTACAGGCGTGCACCATGGTGCCCAGCTAATGCTTTGTGTTTTTAGTAGAGATGGGGTTTCATCATGTTGGCCACGCTGGTCTTGAACTCCTGACCTCAGATGATTCACCCGCCTCGGCCTCCCAAAGTGTAGTGATTACAGGTGTGAGCCACTGCGCCTGGCCTATTTATTTTTTAAAAAGTGAAAAATTTTCTTTTAGTAGAGATGGGTCTCACTGTTGCCCAGGCTGGAGTGCAGTAGCTGTTCACAGGCGAGATCCTGCTACTCATCAGCACTGGGATTTTGACCTGCCCTGTTTCTGACCTAGGCCGGTTCACCCCTTCTTAGGCAACCTGGTGGTCCCCTGCTCCCAGGAGGTCACCATATTGATGCCAAACTTAGTGTGGACACCCATAGGCATAGCGCATTACAGCCCAGAACTCCTGGACCCAAAATGATCCTCCCACCTCAGCCTCGTGAGAAGCTGGGACTACAGACATGTGACACCACGCCTGGCTAAACTTATGTCTTTGTACTCATGCCCTTCCTTATTTGTGCACGTTCTGTAGGACAAATTCATAAGATTGGCATTACTTGGTCAGAAGATACACAAATTTAAAATATTGAAAGAAATTGCAAAACATTTTTGAAAAGGGTGTACCTATCTACATCCTCTGTGACAAATGAGTGCCTGGTTCTTCTTTCTACTACCATTGAGTTAGAGAAGTAGTGCTGTCCCGAATCTACTCAGACTTGTTCTGCAAACTCAGTTTGCATCCATTCTTTTTTTTTTTTTTTTTTTCAAGACAGAATCTCTCTGTGTCGGCCAGGCTGGAGTGCAGTGGTGCCATCTTGGCTCAGTGCAACCTCCGTCACCCAGGCTTAAGCAATTGTCCTGCCTCAGCCTCTGGAGTAGATGGGATTACAGGTATGTGGCACCATGCCTGGCTAATTTTTGAATTTTTAGTAGAGACGGGGTTTCACCATGTTGGCCAGGTTCGTCTCGAACTGCTGACCTCAGGTGATCCACCCGCATCAGCCTCCCAAAGTAGTGGGATTACAGGTGTGAGCGACTGCACCTGGCCAGCATTCATTCTTTATTGAAGAATTATTTTTTCCCCCTTAATGTTCTTCTTCTTACTTTTTTTTTTTTTTTTTTTTTTGAGACGGAGTCTCGCTCCAGGCTGGAGTGCAGTGGCGTGATCTCGGCTCACTGCAACATCTGCCTCCTGGGTTCAAGTGATTCTCTTGCCTCAGCCTCTGGAATAGCTGGGATTACAGGTGCACACCACTGTGCCCAGCTAGTTTTTATATTTTTAGTGGAGATGAGGTTTCACCTTGTTGGCCAGGCTGGTCTAATGTTCTTCTTTAAAGGTGGCATAGTAATTATAGTTGTCTCAAGTAAATGGTGAGAAGAAAGTGCAACAGTCTATGGACAGTTCTAGAATAGAAGCTGCCAAGGATGGAGATCCTCCAAGTCTTGCTCATCATGGTATTTTCAGTATTTCAGAACAGCACCTAGCACAGTGCATATTTGTTGGTTGAGGACATGAAAATACGGCTTAGGAGGCTCACAAAATAATGACAACAAAACCACCAACCTCCACGAATTTCCTTCCTGCAAGAACAGGCAGGATAACTCAAACCAGAAATCCACACACCACAAAGAAAACAAGATTTTGACTTGCCCAAGAGTGAATTTCATTTTTTCCTATGTTACTCTGAAAAAACAATGCTGCATGCCCAGATGATCATGAACAGTTCCAGGAGCATACGTTAAACTGGTTTAGATTCTTTCTTTATTATTTAATTAATTTATTTATCTGAGATGGAATCTTGCTACGTTGCCCAGGCTGGAGTGCAGTGGTGTGATCTTGGCTCACTGCAACCTCTGCCTCCCAGGTTCAAGCGATTCTCTTGCCTCAGCCTCCTAAGTAGCTGGGATTACAGGAGCCCGCCACCAAACCCTGCTAACTTTTTGTATTTTTCAATAGAGACGGCATTTCACCATATAGGCCAGGCTGGTCTTGGATTTCTGACCTTGTGATCCAGCCCCCTCAGCCTCCCAAAGTGCTGGGATTACAGGTGTGAGCCACCATGCCCGGCCCTTTTTTTAATTTTGAAAATTATTCTTATTTTTGTAGAGATGGGGCTTTGCCATGTTGCCCAGGCTGGTCTTGAACTCCTGAGTTCAAGCGATCCGCCTGCCTTGGCCTCCCAAAGTGCTGGGATTACAGGCATGTGCCACGGCACCCGGCCCTGGCTTAGATTTTTTTAATGACAAAAAGTCTTTACATCTGATCATTCACTCATTTATGTAGTACACACTTGTAGATATCTACTATGTGATGAGCATGGGGTATACAATGACAAATGACCCTTAGCTCCTACACATGCAGAACTTATAGGATCATTCTTTTTCTCTGAAAAGCAGAAGAACTCTCACTCCTGAAAACTAAGAATCTGATGTCTGCTGTAGACTTGTAAGTTCCGTGAGGTTAAAACCAATATTTGTTGTGTTCCCTACTGAATTCCCAGCACTTGGCATAGTGCCTGTCATACAGTATGTGCTTAATAAGTGCTCTGAGCGGGCTTACTGAAGTCAGTTTCATTCTGATGGCTTCTGCATTACAATGGCAAGAGTATTTTGGACAAAAGGAGAAGCTGAACTTCAGGCAGCAAAGCAAGTGGCAACAGTTAGACATAAATCACTTTCATTCAACCTTCAGGGGAGCTACTTCCTCACCATGTCTTGGAGGTGAGCTCACCCAGGCCATAAACCTCAAAATAAGGGGCCCTATGTCCTAGTTTATTGAACATTTATTTGCTGAACACTATATGTGTATGCTTGTGTGTGTGTGTGTATATATACACACACACACACACACATATATATATATATATATATATATATATATATATATTTTTTTTTTTTTTTTTTCAGACATGGTCTCACTTTGTCACCCAGGCTGGAGTAAAGATTACAGCTCACTGCAGCCTTGACCTTCCGGGCTCAAGCAATCCTCCTGCCTCAGCTTTCCAAGTAGCTTGAACTACAGGCATGCACCACCATGCCCAGCTAACCCTTTTTAACTTTTCTTTTTTTTTTTTTTTTGTAGAGACAGAGTCTGGGTCTCACTATATTGCCCAGGCTGGTCTTGAACTCCTGAGTTCAAGCGATCCTTCCATCTCATCCTCCCAAAGTGCTGGGATTACAGGTGTGAGATGCTGTACCTGGTCAACACTATTTGTTTTTAAGAAAGCACTTTGTGGATATGAAGAAATAGTAACACTTTTACACTGTTGGTGGGAGTGTAAATTAATTCAGCCATTGCGGAAGACAGTGTGGCGATTCCTCAAGGATCTAAAACTAGAAATACCATTTGACCCAGCAATCCCATTACTGGGTATATACCCAAAGGATTATAAGTCATTCTATTATAAAGACACATGCACACATATGTTTATTGTGGCACTATTCATAATAGCAAAGACTTGGAACCCAAATATCCATCAATGATAGACTGGATAAAGAAAATGTGGCACATATACACCATGGAATACTATGGAGCCATAAAAAAGGATGAGTTCATGTCCTTTGCAGGGACGTGGATGAAGCTGGAAACCATTCTCAGCAAACTATCACAAGAACAGAAAACCAAACACCACATGTTCTCATAAGTGGGAGTTGAACAAGGAGAACACATGGACACAGGGAGGGAAAATCACACACCAGGGCCTGTCAGGGGGTGCGAGGCTAGCGGAGGGATAGCATTAGGAGAAATATCTAATGTAAGTGACAGGTTGATGGGTGCAGCAAACCACCATGGCACGTGTATACCTATGTAACAAAACTACATGCTCTGCACATGCATCCCAGAACTTAAAGTATAATAAAAACAACAACAACAACAAAAAAGCACTTTGTTTTATTTGTCTCTATTATTTATTTATTATTAATTATTTTATTATTATTTATTTATTTATTTGCAGCAAACCACCATGGCACATGTATACCTATGTAACAAAACTGCATGCTCTGCACACGTACCCCAGAACTTAAAGTATAATTTAAAAAAATTTTTTTTTATTTGTCTTTATTATTTGTTTATTTTGAGACAGAGGTTTGCTCTTGTTGCCCAGGCTGGAGTGCAATGGCGCAATCTTGGCTCACTGCAACCTCCATCTCCCGGGTTCAAGTGATTCTCCTGCCTCAGCCTCCCGGGTAGCTGGGACTACAGCACCCGCCACCACATATGGCTAATTTTTTTGTATTTTTAGTAGAGACGGGGTTTCACCACATTGGCCAGGCTGGTCTCGAACTCCTTTACCTCAAGTGATCCGCCTGCCTCGGCCTCCCAAAGTGTTGGGATTACAGGTGTGAGCCACTGCACCTGGCCTTTTTAATTTTTATTTTTAAATAATAGACATAGGAGTCTCACTATGTTGCCCAGGCTGGTCTCAAACTCCTGGGCTCAAATGAGGTTTCCACCTTGGCTTCCCTACATGCTGGGGTTATAGAAGTGAGCCAGCACAGCCAACCATGGAGTTTTCTTCCTGTAGAATTAAAGTGATCTTAGGATAAAAAAAAATTGAGAACCCACATTCCAGGGCTTCTTTCACCTGTCCCTCTCCAAACTCCTAATTGAGATCAAATTCTGCTCATACTGAAATGTCCTCTCTTAGTCACAGGGTCTTCAAAGAAACTAAAGCATCAGACAAAATATTGAAAGCATTAAACTTCCTTCTACCTCATTCCAGTTCTCATCCACAGTTGCTCTCTGACATCATACAACTATGTTTATGTTATATTGTATATGCATTTAACTGGTACACACAACGAATAAAATACAGAAGAAAAGGAACTTGGGGAAGAAAAGACATCATTCTCACCTCCTTCTGTAACACCCAGATCTAAGCCTCTGTTTCTGTATTCTCCATGGTGACAGGAAGCAACATACCTACACAATATTTAGCAATATGAGCAATCACATGTGAAAGCAGTTGCCAATAACAGAATCATTTAGACTGCCAAATTGAATAATTGGCACATTCTCTCTTTAGAGCAGGGAGTTTTATTTTTCTGTGTTGAAAATCAGATAATATTTAATTTAATGGTTGTCTATAGTTGCATTCACTACAGTATTTTTTTTTTTTTTCCGAGACACTCTGTTGCCCAGGCTGGAATGCACAGTCTTGGCTCACTGCACCCTCTGCCTCCTGGGTTCAAGTGATTTCTGGCTAATTTTTGTATTTTTAGTAGAGACAGGGTTTCACTATGTTGGCCAGGCTGATCTTGAACTCCTGACCTCAAGTGATCTGCCCTCCTCAGCCTCCCAAAGTGCTAGGATTACAGGCATGAGCCACCATGCCCAGCCCACTACAGTCTTCTTCTTCTTCTTTTTTTTTTTTTAGATGGAGTCTCGCTCTGTCACCCAGGCTGGAGTGCAGTGGTGCAATCTCGGCTCACTGCAACCTCTGCCTTCCTGGCTCAAGAGATTCTCCTGCCTCGGCCTCCCGAGTAGCTGGGACTACAGGTGCGCACCGCCATGCTCGGCTACTTTTTGTATTTTAGTAGAGACGGAGTTTCACCATATTGGCCAGGCTGGTCTCGAACTCCTGACCTCGTGATTTGCCTGCCTTGGCCTCCCAAAGTACTGGGATTGCAGGTGTGAGCCACTGAGCCTGGCCAAAACCCACTCCAGTATTCTTAATCCATAGTATTGGAACTTCAGGCACATTTTATGCAGGCCTATGATCTAAAGTGCTATCCTTTATGTTTTATATTGATTAAGAGAGAAACATCAACTCTGTTTCTTAGTACTCTAGCAGATTCAAAAACTGGTTTTATTACTGTGCAGAGGATTGTGTTTATATGACATTTATGATAAAATTAGATTTCATAGTTTTTGTGGCTTTTCTTTCTGTCCTCAAGTAAAATTAGATTTCCTTATCCGTAGAAAGAAAAAAAATTGGGGGAGGAAATACATTAAAACATTAATGAAATTAAATAATCATACTCAAATTTTCTTCAAGCAGTATACACTATTTTGCTAATTATAATAAAATGGGTCTTATTAAAAATCAGAGTGGGGGGAGGAGGAAGCAAGGTCTGATTTTAAAAGCCATGAGATGAAGGAAGTCTTGTTTGAACCAACAAATGCACGAGTCAGAAAGAGCCCAGCAATAATCTCTTACAGATCATGACCAAAAATGCTTCCTGGCCAGTGTGGAGACACCAGGGGGCAGTGAGTGCCTCCCTGAGAACTGCTGCTGCTCCTAGCTCAAGCAGCTCAGCCTGTGGTCTACGATTCATCGATTCATCGTCAACCAACCTTGGGAAAGTTACGTTGCACTTAAATGCTGCTTCCAAAGGCTCTTATGCTTTAATTTCTTGAAGACACTGTTTCTGTGAATAAAACTGAACAATGGTCCGGCGGAGGTTAGCATGTAGTTGAGGACCTGGGTGAAAAGATGGGAAATAAAGACAAACTGAAACCATTTTGCCTTCTGGAGTAGGGGTCAGGGAAAGGGATTTGACAAGCTGCCACGGTAGGGTTCAAACTTAGCCGTCCAGGTTAACCTAGCTCCCGCAGCCATCAGAAAGAGGGGCGTGCTTCTCTGTGGGTGGCGGGTTGAGGAGGAAGTTCCCACTTTTCTTCTCCAGCTTTTCTGCCTCAATACTGTGGTCCCCTGTCCCACCCCCAGTTCACAATCTCTCATTCTGGCTAAAATTTCTGCCTTTATGCATTACTTCAGGCAATGCATATAACATTCTATCTTTGCTTGGCTATACTGTTTACAAAGTTGTTCATACTTTATAAACTATTTTCACGCATGTTTTCCACCCATGATTTGAAATGGTTTGGGCTTTTGACTCCCACGTTAAAGACCTTCACTATATTGGAAATGAGTACACCCCAAGTGACTAAAGCTGATGTTGGAAACCACTGGATTATTGGACCATGCCCTAATGACATCGCATTGGCCTGAGACCACTGACCAGCCTGCTGGCTAAAGCTCCTGATGTGGGCAGAGTGGAAAGTCCAGGATCTCAAATATGGAGCTTGGCAGTGAATTTCTTTCTGAAAAGGAAGAGCAAGGCAACACTGTGGAAGCATTTTCTATTCAAAGACTTTCACAGGCATCTGTGCACATCAAATCAGCAATGAATATATATGTGAGACAGATGACCCTCATTTTCAATGTTGTTTGGAGGTCTTTGGAAGAGTGAAGAATTCCTTTGTTTGCCACAGGTGATTTATTAGGGAAAGTTGTCTTTCTAAACCATATATTTTCGAAAGTTGCAACAAGTCTTACTCATGCAGAAAAATCTTTCAAAAGGAGCATTTGCTGTAGAGATTTTAGGGTAGTGTGGTTTTACACACTAAATAAATGCTTGTAAATATATTTGGGACTTGTCGTGATCAACAGTACCTTTGTTTCCTCTCTTTGCAGTGGATTTAGTGGCTACTGTAACTGTTTTCTTTTTTTTCTTTTCTTTTTTTTTGAGACTGAGTCTCACCCTGTCACCCAGGCTGGAGTGCAGTGGGGCAATCTCAGCTCATTGCAACCTCTACCTCCGGGGTTCAAGCAATTCTCCTGCCTCAGCCTCCTGAGTATCTGGGATCACAGGAATGCGCCACCATACCCAGCTAATTTTTGTATTTTTAGTAGAGACAGGATTTCACCATGTTGGCCAGGCTGGTCTTGAACTGCTGAGCTCAAGTGATCTCCCTGCCTCGGCCTCCCAAAGTGCTGGGATTACATAAACAACTAAGGTGCTGAAGGGATGTAGTTCTCAGTGCTGCTGAGACAGGAGCTTCTCATTTAGACTCTGTTGGGGAAAAAGCTGGTTCCCAAGTAGGTGGCAGCACTTAGGTGGTTTATTATTTGTTGAGCACCAAAGATGTGCTCAGACCAGTAGGAAAATCACATACAGTACCTTCCATGCCTTCTATAAGGCCACCTTCTCAGGCTTTTTGGCTCACATCAGACAAAGGAAAATAAAATAAACAACTGAGCCAGGGCACGATGTGAAGCCTGGAAAGTTGTTTTTTAAATAGAAACCACATTATTGGCAAAATAAATCACAGCACCTTGGACATATTTTATACATTTAACCAGAATTTGGAGTTAATATTAGGTCTATAAAATGGTAGTTAGTAAGGCTAGGATAAGCAATTTCTCTCTGCACCCTTTCAAGCTGATTCTTTCTTTTGGAACAGATGTTGCTTCCACCTTCTTCAACTCTCTCCATGGCTCCTGCAAAATGTATTTAATATATCCCACTGACCTTCTACCAATGTCTGAGCCTCCACATTTCATCGGTCTTTTAATAAATGGTTGTCTCCTTCACATTCTTCTTTTAACATGCAAATATCCTATAGAAAGGTAATATATTAAGTTTTTAACACAGGGATGCAAATTCTAGGCAAGTTCCCAGGCACGCTGCCAATTGACTGCAGGTGTCACTAATCTATCATCGCGTGCTTTCTCACAGAGTCTGGAATTAGCCTTAGAATCCTCAAGGCAGCCAGGCGTGGTGGCTCATGCCTGTAATCCCTGCACTTTGGGAAGCCAAGGCAGGTGGATCATCAGAGATCAGGAGTTTGAGACCAGCCCAGTCAACATGGTGAAACCCCGTCTCTACTAAAAACACAAAAATTAGCTGGGCACGGTGGTGGGTGCCAGCTACTCAGGAGGCTGAGGCAGGAGAATCACTTGAACCTGGGAGGCGGAGGTTGCAGTGAGCCAAGATCATGCCATTGCACTCCAGCCAGGGCAACAAGAGCAAAACTCTGTCTCAAAAAAAAAAAAAAAAAAAAAAAAGGCTGGGTGTGGAGGCTCCCAGAAATTTGGGAGGCCGAGGCAGGTGGATCACCTGAGGTCAGGAGTTCGAGACCAGCCTGACCAACACAGTAAAACCCCACCTCTACTAAAAAAAAAAAAAAAATACAAAAGTTAGCTGGCCATGGTGGCCAGCACCTGTAAATCCCAGCTACTCAGGAGGCTGAGGCAGGAGAATCGCTTGAACCCGGGAGGTGGAGGTTCCAGTGAACTGAGATTGCGCCACTGTACTCTAGCCTGGGTGACAGAGAGAGACTCTATCTCAGAAAAAAAAAAGAATCCTCAACACAGTGCTGCTGGCAGCCTATGTAGGCTAGTCAACGTTGGCATATGAGTAGAGGCCTATATGGCATCCCTCCCTACCTTAGCAGCATAATCTGGATGAGTTGCTAATATATTATCTTCTTGGTCAGGGTTCCAGAAACCAGCAAACTGGATGATAAGGGCATAAGGAGGATAAATATTAAGGTCAATCTTGTTCTACATCACAATTGCATCCTAAGCTCTTTGCCTAACTCTCTCTCTCTCTGTCTCTCTCTCTTTCTATCTCTCTCTCTGTCTCTCTCTCTCTCTCTCTCTCTCTCTATATATATATATATATATATATATATATATATTTATATTTTTTTTGAGACAGAGTCTTGCTCTGTCACCCAGGCTGGAGTGCAGTGGTGCAATCTCAGCTCACTGCAACCTCCACCTCCTGGGTTCAAGTGATTCTCCTGCCTCAGCCTCCCAAGTTGCTGGGATTACAGGTGCCCACCACCACGCCTGGCTGATTTTTTGAATTTTTAGTGGAGACAGGTTTCACCGTGTTAGCCAGGATGGTCTTGATCTTCTGCCCTTGTGATCTGCCCGCCTTGGCCTCCCAAGGTGCTGGGATTACAGGCATGGGCCACCGTGCCTGGCCACTATATTTTAATGGCAGAAATAAGAAACAAGGTTGGCAGAACTACAAAAGAATACTTTAGGAATATTTACTTTAAAATAGTGGAACATTTTCAGGCCTCCCTAAGGGTAATTAGCTGTCTTCAAATAGCTCATTCATCAAGACTCACACACAGATAGTCTTCGATCCCTAGGATAAGTGAAGCCCACACATAGTGGACATGAATTGTTAAATGGGGAAGTGTTGAGGAGCTATTGCCAAGGGGAGTTAGATAGTGCCACCTAAAAAATAACAATGAAGTCAATATCTCCTGCACATTGTGGTAGACTTTCCAGGTACTTTGGATGAACTATTAGAATTTGTTCTCTTCCTGCCCCAAAGTCAGTGTACATGACCTCTCTGAAATAAAAGCAGAGCAAAAATCATACAGAAAGAAAGAAGTCCGCCTAAGGGAGTGGGAGCTACAGCTGGCAGGTTACAGGAAGCATCTTGAAAGTGAACACAGCTCTGATAGATAATAGCAGTAGTTATGGCTGTGAAAGTATAATCAGCCTTATCACCTCCCACCCCCCGGAGTCAGAAGACTTTACTGATGCTTATGGGGGACAGGAAAGGCCCCCAGGAGCAGGGAGGTTGAGGCAGTCAGTAGTTGCATAAGCCCTGGTCACATAAGGGCAAGTTAGGGAACATTCATCTTCTTAGGATTCTATGGCTCCTTCCTTGCCAAGGGGAGAGGGCATCTCAAGGTGGGAGACAACCCCCAGAGCAGTGAGGACAGAGAGAGACACGGCTGAGAGCCCCCACCCTGAAAGAAGGCACTATAATAGGCAGCAGCGCCTGTATGGAATGGTCAGGAGGGGGAAATGGGGAGGCGGCAGTGGTTGGCCCCTTGAAGAAGGGTCCAGCCTTGGCCTGGGTGTGCTCATGAGAACACCTAGGGTTCCCCAGGAGTGTGGAGCAGGGCCCAAAGCCCCTTTCCCTGCAGGCTTCTTTAAGGAGAAAAAGGCATTTAGGGAGCACTCTGGCAAGGTGTGCCAGAATTAGTCTTGAAAGCACAGCTAGAGCAGACAGGGCACCAAGTCACCACTGGTAGAGGAGGGGCAGCCTCTGATTGATTATACATGAAACAAACACCGCTTTAACCTCATGGGGATTCTTGGAACTTGGGATGTACCTGCCATCTCTTTTTCTTTCTCTTTTAATAAAGTTGAGTTAAAAAACAAACCAAATTTAGTTATTATTGTAAAACAGTAGCTTTTTAAATTTTATTTTCTTTTTTTTTGAGATAGAGTCTTGCTCTGTAACCCAGGCTGGAGTGCAGTGGCACGATCTCAGATCACTGAAACCTCTGCCTTCCGGGTACAGGCGATTCTCTTGCCTCAGCCTCCTGAATAGCTGGGACTACAGGCGTCTGCCACCACGCCCAGCTAATTTTTGTATTTTTTATCAGTAGAGATGAGGTTTCACCATATTGGCCAGGCTGGTCTTGAACTCCTGACCTCAAGTGATCTGCTTGCCTCAGCCTCCCAAAGTGCTGGGATTACAGGCATAAGCCACCTCTCCCAGCCGATCAGTGACTTTTAAACGCTAGCCTGCAGCCGAATCATCTGGAGGGCACACACATAGCTAAGCTCCACTCCGAGTTTCTGATTTCGTAGTTATAGAATGGGCTCGAAAATTTGTATTTTTAATGGGTTCCTTGGAGCTGCTGATGCTGCTGGTCAGGGAACACATAAAAACCACTAGCATAGAAAGTTTTCTGGACCATGGAATCCTTAGCTGAAAGATTCTGTAGACCAGATTATAATACAAGATAAGCAGTCCCTGCCATAAAATAGTATCCTAACAAGGTACATTCTTGGCTAGGCCCCTGGGGTAGTTTGCTAGGGCTGTTGTAACAAAGTACCACAGACTGGATGGCTTAAGCAACAGAAATTAATTTTCTCACAGTTCTGGAGTCTAGATATTCAAGATCAAAGTGTTCCGGGGCTGGCTTCTTCTGAGGTCTATCTTGGCTCTGAAAATGGCCAACTTCTCCCTGAGTCTGCACATGGTCTTCCCTCTGTACTTCTCCGTGTCCAAATTTCCTCTTCTCTCTCTCTCTCTTTTTTTTTTTTTTTGAGACAACATATCATTTTGTCGCCCAGGCTGAAGTGCAGTGGCACAGTCATGGCTCACAGCAGCCTTGAACTCCTGAGCTCAAGCTGTCCTGCCATGTAGCTGGAACTATAGGCTCACACTGCCACACCACACTCAGTGAATTTTAAATTCTTTCTAGGGGCCAGGCACAGTGGCGCATGCCTGTAGTCCCAGCTACTCAGGAGACAGAGCTGGGAGGATCACTGCAGCCCAGGAGTTTTGGGCTGTACTGTGCTATGTCGATCAGGCATCCACACTAAGTTTGACATCAATATGGTGACTTCTTGGGAGCAGGGGACCACCAGGTTCACCTGGGGTGAACTAGCCCAGGTCGGAAACAGAGCAGGTCAAAACTCCTGTGCTGATTAGAAGTGGGATTGTGCCTGTGAATAGCTACTGCACTCCAGCCTGGGCAATATAGCAAGACCCCGTCTCTAAAACAAAAAGTTCTATCCTTTTCAAATAAAAAATTAAAAAAAAAATATTTCTAGAGATGGGGTCTCGTTATGTTGCTCAGGCTGGCCGTGAACTCCTGGTCTCAAGTGACCCTCTCACCTCAGCCTCCCAAAGTGCTGGGATTACAGGCATGAGATACCACACCTGGTCAACACTTGATATATTTCCAGTGCTTGGCATTTGACAACCATTATCCCAGGGCACCTCATTCCTGGTATTAAGATGGTAGACTAAGAATTATCAATTTGGGCCGGGCGCGGTGGCTCAAGCCTGTAATCCCAGCACTTTGGGAGGCCGAGACGGGCGGATCATGAGGTCAGGAAATCGAGACCATCCTGGCTAACACGGTGAAACCCCGTCTCTACTAAAAATACAAAAAATTAGCCGGGCGCGGTGGCGGGCGCCTCTAGTCCCAGCTACTCGGGGGCTGAGGCGGGAGAATGGCGTAAACCCGGGAGGCGGAGCTTTCAGTGAGCCGAGATAGCGCCACTTCACTCCAGCCTGGGTGACAGAGCGAGACTCCGTCTCAAAAAAAAAAAAAAAAAAAAAAAGAATTATCAATTTGAAGATGATGTGTTGAACATAGAATCAGAGTAAATGGAATTAATAATCTTATGGAAACTGCCACGGTTTCTGATCCCTAAATCCAAATGTATCATCTCATGCCTAATTTAACATGTTTTGAAAACATGGCAGAATGTTTTAAATTAGAACTCCCCAAGAATATCCTGGAATGTGATTGTTGTACAAAAGTGAATCATTTACCTCCCTCCCTCCCTCCCTCCCTCGCTCCCTTCCTTCCAGATGGAGTTTCGCTCTTGTTGCCCAGGCTGGAGTGCAATGGCAGAATCTCAGCTCACTGCAACCTCTGCCTCCCAGGGTCAAGTGATTCTCCTGTCTCAGCCTGCCGAATAGCTGGGATTACAGACGTGCGCTGCCACTCCCGGCTAATTTTGTATTTTTAGTAGAGACGGAGTTTCTCCATGTTGGTCAGGCTGGTCTCGAACTCCCAACCTCAGGTGATCTGCCCGCCTTGGCCTCCCAAAGTGCTGGGATTGCAGGCATTAGCCACCGTGCCCAGCCACTTGTTTCTTCTTTAATAAATATTTTATTGAACATCTACTTAATGCCAGAGATGGAGCTAGGTGCTGTGGTTCAATAAATAAGGACTAGGCAGGATTATGTAGTGATTAAAATACATTCTGAGGGTCGGGCTTGATGTCTCATATCTGTAATATCAACATTTTGGGAGGCTGAGCGGCGAGGACCACTGGAGGCCAGGAGTTTGAGACAAGCCTGGGCAACATAGTGAGACCCCATCCCTATTGATGTTTTTTTTTTTTTTTTTTAAGATGGAGTCTCGCTCAGCCGCCCAGGCTGGAGTGCAGTGGCACGATCTCGGCTCACTGCAATCACTGTTTCCCGGGTTCAAGCAATTGTCCCATCTCAGCCTCCAAGTAGCTGGGATTACAGGCACCTGTCATCATGCCCGGGTAATTTTTTTTTTTTTTTTGTATTTTACTAGAGATAGGGTTTCACCATGTTGGTCAGGCTTGTCTTGAACTCCTGACCTCTGGTGATCTGCCCAGCTTGGTCTCCCAAAGTGCTAGGATTACAGGCATGAGCCACTGCACCCGGCCCTCTATTGAAATTTTTTAAACATTGAAAAGAAGAAAAAAAAGACAAAACACATTCTGGAGACAAATTGCCTGAATTCAAATTCCAACTCTACTATTTACTAGCTTGACAGTTGCTTAACCACTTTGTGCCCCAGTTTCCTCATCTGTAAAATGGGAATAATAATTGCACCTTTCTGATAAAGGTCATATGAGAATTAAATGAGTCAACATTTATAAGAAAGCACAGCCAACTGATTTTTTTTTTTTTTTTTTTTTTTTTTTGAGACGGAGTCTCGCGCTGTGTCACCCAGGCTGGAGTGCAGTGGCGCGATCTCGGCTCACTGCAAGCTCCGCCTCCCAGGTTCAGGCCATTCTCCTGCCTCAGCCTCCGAGTAGCTGGGACTACAGGCGCCCGCCACCACGCCCGGCTAGTTTTTTGTATTTTTAGTAGAGACGGGGTTTCACCATGTTAGCCAGGATGGTCTCGATCTCCTGACCTCGTGATCCGCCCGCCTCGGCCTCCCAAAGTGCTGGGATTACAGGCTTGAGCCACCGCGCCCGGCCAGCCAACTGATATTTAACAAAACTGACAAGAACATACATTAAGGAAAGGACACCCTTTTCAATAGATGGTGCTGGGAAAATTGGATTGCCGTATGCAGAAGAATGAAACTGGACCCCTATTTCTCACCATATAAGATGAATCAATTCAAGATGAATTACAAGACTTATATGTACCTGAAACTATAAAAATACTAAAAGAAAACCTAGGTAAAACTCTTCTGAACGTTGGTCTAGGCAAAGAATTTATGACTAAGACCTCAAAAGTACAGGCCACAAAACTAAAATAGGCAAATGGGACTTAATTAAACTAATAAGCTTATGCACAACAAAAGAAATAATCAGATAATCAACAGAGTAAACAGACAACCTGCCAGATGGGAAAAAATTTTTGCAAACTATGCATCCGACAGGGGACTAATAGCCAGAATCTACAAGGAGCTCAAACGACTCAACGATGAAAAACATATAACCCCATTGAAAAAGTGGGCAAAGGCCGGGTGCGGTGGCTCAGGCCTGTAATCCCAGCACTGTGGGAAGCCAAGGTGAGCAGATCACCTGAGGTCAGGAGTTTGAAACCAGCCTGACCAACATGGAGAAACCCTGTCTCTATTAAAAATACAAAATTAACCAGGTGTGGTGGCACATGCCTGTAGTCCCAGCTACTCTGGAAGCTGAGGCAGGAGAATTGCTTGAACCTGGTAGGCGGAGGTTGCAGTGAGCTGAGTTCGCACCATTGCACTCCAGCCTGGCAACAAGAGCGAAACTCCATCTCAAACAACAACAACAAAAAACAAAACAAAACAAAAGTGGGCAAAGCAGGAGTTCAAGGTTACAGTGAACTATGATTATGCAATTGCATTCTAACCTGGGTGACAGAGCAAGACTCTGTCTCTAATAAAAATTAAAAGGTGGGCAAAAGACATGAATAGACTTTTTTTTTTTTTTTTTTTGAGAGAGAGAGTCTCACTCTGTTGCCCAAGCTGGAGTGCAGTGGCGTGATCTTGGCTCACTACAACCTCCACCTACTGGGCTCAAGTGATTCTCCCATCTCAGCCTCCTGAATAGCTGGGACTATAGGCATGCACCACTATAGCCAGATAATTTTTTGTATTTTAGTAGAGATGGAGTTTCACCATGTTGCCCAGGGTGGTCTCGAACTCCTGAACTCAGGCAGTTTGCCCACCTCGACCTCCCAGATATTTTTCAAAAGGAGACATACAAATAACCAACGAACATATGAGAAAATGCTCAACATCACTAATCATCAGAGAAATGCAAATTAAAACCATAATGAGAGATCATCTTATATCAGTCAGAATGGCCATTATTAAAAAGACAGAAAATAACATGTTGGTGAGGATGTGGAGAAAAGGGAACTCTAATACACTGTTGGTGTAATATAAATTAGTGTGTTCTCTATGAAAAATAGTATGGGGATTTCTCAAAAAACTAAAAATAGAACTACCAACCAATCCAGCAATCCCACTACTGGGTTTCCACCCAAAGGAAAAGAAATCATTACAGCAAAAAGACATCTGCTCTCATGTGTTTATCACACTGCTGTTCACAATAGCAAAGATACGGAATCAACCTAACTATCCATCAAATGGATGGTTGGATGAAGAAAACGTGATATATATATATATATACACACACACATACATACATACACACACACACACACACACATACACACACACACACACATTGGGATACCATTCAGCCATAAAAAGAATGAAGTCATGTCTTTTGCAACAACATGGTTGGAACTGGAAGCCATTAAGTGAAACAGCTCAGAAACAGAAAGACAAATACTGCATGTTCTCACTTACTAGTAGGAGCTAAATAATGTGGACACATGGATTAAAGTGCAGAATGATAGACAATAGAGACTCAGAAGAGGGAGGGAGTGGGAGGGGCATGGATAATGAGAAATCACTTAATGGGTAAAATGTACATTATTTGGGTGATAGATACTCTAAAAGCCCTGACTTCAAAACTAAACAATGTATGCATGAAACAAAATTACATGTGTACCCCATACATTTATACCAAAAAAAGGCAAATGTAAGCATGATTTCTTAAAGATGCATCAAAAACTGTTTTCAGTCAGTGAATATAAGTGTTTGACAGAGAAACATCTTTGGACGCAAACTTTGAGAACATGTCATTACAATATGTTTTTTAAAAACACACACACACAAAATGTGTAAAAAGCAAAGAACATTATCTGGCACATTGCATGTGTTTTATAAATGTTGTCGTATAAATACACCAGCCCTTGGCTTTAAGAAGCTCACAGTAGGCCGGGCAGGGTGGCTCACGCCTGTAATCCCAGCACTTTGGTAGGCCAAGACGGGTGGATCACGAGGTCAGGAGATCAAGCCCATCCTGGCCAACATGGTGAAACCCCCTCTCTACTAAAATACAAAAAATCTAGCTGGGCATGGTGGCGCATGCCTGTAGTTCCAGCTACTCAGGAGGCTGAGGCAGGGGAATCGCTTGAACCCGGGAGGCAGAGATTGCAGTGAGCAGAGATCGCACCACTGTACTCCAGCTTGGCAGCAGAGCAAGACACCATCTAAAAAAAAGAAAACAAAAAAGCAGCTCACAGTATTGGGAGGTAAAGAGTGAGGGGTAAATGTTTCAATACAATGTAGCAAAAGGTCTAACTAAGGTCTTAGTGAAGCCCTGAACTTCCTCTGCAGCAGGATGGAATATAGTAAGACTGTCTGGGGCTGAATGACATGTGCTTGCCACATACACCTTCCCTCCAAGAACCAAGCTGGAGAAAATCCCGCAAGTTTTTATCCTTCCTTTTTATAGCTTAACTATGAAAACAACCTCCATTATGGTAACGTATAATTATCACAAATGATTCTCAAAAGCCTATCAAATTTAAATGACAGTGAAACTTGTTTAGGAGACCACCTGTTTGAACTAATAGAACTTATGAGAGTAGTTCATGTGAAAATAGGATTGGGCAACTGTTCTGCTGTTTGAAACCCTGGGTGGGGCACCATGTGAATTGGATGGGGCAGTAAACTTGTAAGTAGGGTAGCCAACTTGTCCTGGTTTGCATGGGACGCTCTCAGTTTTATTTTATTTTATTTTATTTAATTTATTTATTTATTTATTTATTTATTTATTTATTTTTGAGACAGAGTCTTGCTCTGTTACCCAGGCTGGAGTGCGATGGCGCAATCTCAGCTCACTGCAACCTCTGCCTCCCAGGTTCAAGCAATTCTCCTGCCTCAGCCTGCAGAGTAGCTGGGACTACAGGTGCACACCACCACACTTGGCTAATTTTTCAGTTTTAAAACTGAAGGTTCTCATTCCCAGAAATCCCCTCAGTCTTGGGCAAAAGTTTAAAATTGTTGCAATCATTTTGATAGGATATGAGAACTTTAAAAAGAAAGCTATTACACTGCTTGGTCTGGATAGAACTGGTAAATACAGTTGAAATCAATAGATATTTACTAACTTACTTTCTAATGAGTGGATGACAACACATACTCCTGTGTTTTTTTTGAGACAGAGTTTCGCTGTTGTCCCCCAGGCTGTAGTGCAATGGTATGATCTCTGCTCATGGCAACCCTGGCTCCCAGGTTCAAGCAATTCTTCTGCCTCAGCCTCCCGAGTACCTGGAACTACAGGCAGGCGCCACCATGCCCAGCTAATTTTTGCAGTTTTAGTAGAGACAGGGTTTCACCATGTTGGCCAGGCTGGTCTGAAACTCCTGACTTCAAGTGATCCCCCATCTCTGCCTCCTAAAGTGATAGGATTACAGGCGTAAGCCACCACGCCCAGCCAATACTCCTGTTTGTTTTGTTTTGTTTGTTTGTTTTTTGAGACAGAGTCTCACTCTGTTGCCAGGCTGGAGTGCAGTGGCACAGTCTCGGCTCACTGCAACCTTTGCCTCCCAAGTTCAAATGATTCTCCTGCCTCAGCCTCCCGAGTAGCTGGGACTACAGGTGAGCGCCACCACACCCAGCTCATTTTTGAATTTTTAGTACAGACAGCGTTTCACCATGTTGGCCAGGATGGTCTCGATCTCTTGACCTCGTGATCCACCCACCTCGGCCTCTCAAAGTGTTGGGCTTACAGGCATGAGCCACTGCACCCGGCCCAATATTCTTGTTCTTAATGAACTACGATCTGATTCAGTGAACAAGAAACAAACTACTGTAAAGTTAAATCAAGGTACATTTACATATTAGTTCAAGACAATAAGAGAAATGATGTTACAAATTGAATAATGGCCAAATCAATTTTCCACTTAGAATTGCTTTGAGAATGGATTTCAGAGGAAAGGAACAACTTTTACTGGGGCTGAGGTATTCATGGAAAACTATTAAAACAGTTATACTTAGGCCAGATGTAGTGGCTCACATCTGCAACCCCAGCTCTTTGGGAGGCACAGGCAGGAAGATCACTTGAGCCCAGAAATTCAAGACCAGCCTGTGCAACACAGTGAGACCCTATCTCAAAAAAAAAAAAAAAAAAAAAAAAAAGTTATACTTTACAATGGTTCAGAAAAACTGGAGTGATTTTGACACACAGAGATGAAGGAGGAGCATTGCAGGTGGATGGCACAGCACAGGCAAAGCAACAGGAGTGGGAAGAAGCAGAATGCAAATCCGGGGTGCATGGGGGATCAGCTCATTAAAAGGGGGAGGAGGTCGGGCATGGTGGCTCATGCCTATAATCCCAGCATTTTGGGAGGCTGAGGTGGGCAGACTGCTGGAGTCCAGGAGTTTGAGACTAGCCTGGGCAACATGATGAAATCCTTTCTCTACTAAAAATACAAAAAAATTAGCCAGGCGTGATAGTGTGCACCTGTATTCCCAGCTACTCAGGAGGCTGAGTTGGGAGAATCACTGAGCCCAGGAGGTTGAGGCTGCAGTGAGCTGAGATCATGCCATTGCACTCCAGCCTGGGCAACCGGAGTGAGACCTTGTCTCAAAAAAATGCTGGGGTGGGTGGGTAGAGGGAGAAAAGGAGCCAGAGGAGAGAAATGAGTGAGAGGAAGTCAGCATTTGATGATGCTTTGCAGTGTTATGCATCCTCTTATGCATGGAAGACGTCTGTTAAGCAACCACTCTCTTTCCCTGTGAGAAGCAACACTACCTTCTCCCCTAAGCTGTTGTTCCCCTAAGTTGGAAATACAAGCCCTAAATATAACGCAGTGCAGTACGGTGCCTCTTTGTTTTGGTTATCTAGTGTTCATAACAAACCGCTGTAAAACTTAATGAGGGCTTTTTCACAGCTTGCTGGGCTTAGGGCAGTCATCTTCCTACAGGGCAGCTGGCTTCCCTCAGAGGGCCAAAGCGGAAGCTTCCAGGCCTTAAGTCCCAAACAGCACCCCTTCTGCCTGCTTCTACTGATTAAAGCAGGTCACAGGGCCAGGTCTCCTGGCCTGTAATTCCATACAAGGAGGCATGGCTTAGCGGGGGTCACCAATGTGACAGCCTACCACAGTCCTCCTTTAACCTCTCCCACAACACAGAGACTTTAGGTAACATTTAATTTTTTGCACCTCTGCTTAGAGGAAGAAGACAGCCAGCAGTCTCTCCTGATGGAAAAGAGAACCTAAACAGGAAGTTAAGTCTATTGAGTCCTAAAAGGGACAGTTGTGCAAAGATAAGATGGATCAAGGATCTGAAGCTAGGCGCCCACCCCCCGCCGCCCCTGCCCACCACCTAGGACAGAGGATCTGGAAAGGGAATGCAAGTTTGGATTTGAGATATAAGACCTGGCCAGCAGCCCACATCTTTCCTGCAGGACAGCATGGGTTGCTGCTCACATCTTCAAGGAATAGTACTGGAAGTGGAGAGCTTGTCTCTTAATTACCCACAGAGCAGAGGATGCTGCACCACTGCAGGGTTTCATATGATTATTGACCATAGCTTTTGGCTCTGATTCTTCATCTCTCCTCTCCCTGTTTCCCTCCCTTCCAGGACATAAGGTGCAGACAACTGAGTTAAATAAAAACACCCATAACACCTATTTCAGAAAACATTCTTTTTTTTTTTTTTTTTTTTTTTTGAGACAGAGTCTTGCTCAGTTGCCCAGGCTGGAGTGCAGTGGCGCAATCTCGGCTCACTGCAAGCTCCGCCTCCCGGGTTCCCGCCATTCTCCTGCCTCAGCCTCCTGAGTAGCTGGGACTACAGGCGCCCGCCGCCACGCCTGGCTAATTTTTTGCATTTTTAGTAGCGACGGGGTTTCACCATGTTAGCCAGGATGGTCTTGATATCCTGACCTCGTGATCCGCCCGCTTTCAGCCTCCCAAAGTGCTGGGATTACAGGCGTGAGCCACCGCGCCCGGCCCTAGAAAACATTCTTATCAACAGCCTGTACAGAGCCCTTTTTTCTGTTCTTTGTTTGTTTTTGTTTTTGTTTTTCTGAAACAAGGTCTTGCCTTGTCACCTAGGCTGGAGTACAGTGGCACTATCAGGGCTCACTGCCGCTTCAAACTCCTGAGCTAAAGTGATCCTCCCTCCTCAGCCTCCTGAGAAGCTGGGACTACAGGAGTGTGTCACTATGTCCAGGACTACAAGGCAGGCACCACCATGCTCAGCTAAATTAAAAAAAAAAATTTGTGTGTGTGGAGATGGAGTCTTACCATGTTGCCTAGGCTGGTCTCAAACATCTAGCCTCAAGCAAGCCTCCACCTTGGCCTCCCAAAGTGCTGGGATTACTGGGATTACAGGTGTGAGTGGTCCTCCTCTTTTTTTTTTTTGAGACACAGTCTTGCTCTGTCATCCAGGCTGGAGCGCAGCGGCGCAGTCTTGGCTCACTGCAGCCTCCAACTCCCGGGTTCAAGCAATTCTCCTGCCTCAGCCTCCCGAGTAGCTGGGACTACAGGTGCCCACCATCATGCCCAGCTAATTTTTGTATTTTTGGTAGAGATGGGGTTTTATCATGTTGCCCAGGCTGGTCTCGAACTCCTGACCTCAGGTGATCCACCTGCCTTGGCCTCCCAAAGTGCTGGGATTACAGGTGTGAGCCACCGTGCCCAGCCTGATCCTCCTTCTTGACCTCCTCTCTCTTTTACAAAATTTGTTTTTCCAATGGGGAAAAGACTCCCTATTCAATAAATGGTGCTGGGATAACTGGCTAGCCATATGCGGAAGATTGAAGCTGGACCCCTTCCTTACACCATATACAAAAATCAACTCAAGATGAATTAAAGACTTACATGTGAAATCCAAAACTATAAAAACCCTGGAAGACAACCTAGGCAATACCATCCTGGACAAAAAAATGGGCAAAGATTTCATGACAAAGATACCAAAAGCAATTGTAAGAGAAGCAAAATTTGACAAGTAGAATCTAAGTAAACTTAAGAGCTTCTGCGCAGCAAAATAAACTATCAACAGGGTAAACAGACAATCTACAGAATGGGAGAAAATATTTGCAAACTATGCATCTGAGAAAAGTCTAATATTTAGCATCTATAAGAAACTTAAATTTACAAGAGAAAAGCAAACAGCCCCATTACAAAGTGGGCAAAAGAAATGAACAGACACGTTTCAAAAGAAGACATACATCCGGCCAACAAGCATATGAAAGAAAGCTCAATATCACTGATCATTAGAGAAATGCAAATCAAAACCACAAAGAGATAACTATTGGGTACTGGGCTTAATACCTGAGTGATAAAATAATCTGTACAACAAATGTAACGGACCTTCACATGTACCCCCAAACCTAAAGTTGTGTGTGTGTGCGTGTTTGTGTATGTGCCTCCTGCAGGCATCCTGCTCTGGTGTGATTGAGATGTGCTCTTGAATATGCATATATCCTTGTAATATATGTAGTGGTGCCGTGTTTGTGCTTAGTATGCATAAGTAATAAAGAAGAAGGGAAAAATTTTAAGGGGCCCACAGATGAGCCATTTCCCCCCTTTAAGAAGCTTTATAGATGTCCTACTCAACGGTTTCTATTTCCATATTGCCAGCCAATATTTTGCCACTTACTCATGCCTGTTCACTTGGGAGACTGGGAAAAGTAGTTTTCTTAAACTGGTCATACTGACATTTGCAATAAAGTAAAGGTTTCATTGGCAAGGAAGAAAGGAGAAGTCTTAGTATGGGCTACTATAATAGAATAACATAGACTGAATGGTTTAAACGATAGAAATTTACATCTAACAGCTCCGGAGGCTAGGAAGTCTCAGATCAAGGTGCTGGCAGATCCAGTGTCTGATGAGGTCCCACTTCTTGGTTTGTAGATGGCTGTCTTATATCCTCAAATGTTGGTGAGTAGAGAGGAAGATTCCCTGTCTCCTCCTCTTTTTTTTTTTTTTTGAGACAGAGTCTTGCTTTGTCGCCCAGGCTGGAGTGCAGTGGCGTGATCTCGGCTCACTGCAACCTCTGCCTCCTGGGTTCAAGCGATTCTTCTGCCTCAGCCTCCCATGTAGCTGGGACTACAGGTGCCTGCCACCACGCCTGGCCAATTTTTGTATTTTTAGTAGAGACGGTGTTTCACCATATTGGCCAGGCTGGTCTCGAACTCCTGACCTCGTGTTCCACCTGCCTTGGCCTCCCAAAGTGCTGGGATTTCAGGCGTAAGCCACTGCACCCGGCCCTCTCCTCTTCTTTTTATAAGGGCATTGATCCTATCACAAGGGCTTCACCCTCATGACCTCAAATAATCCTAATCACCCCCCAAAGGGCCAATCTCCAAATGCCATCACATCGAGGGTTAGCATTTCAATATATGAATTTTGGGAAGACAAACATTCAGTCTGTAGCAGGGAAATGGCGGTGGGTAGACATCTAGCTGTCTCTGTCACCTGTAGGAATGAGGAAGGGACTGTCAGAGATTTCCTGGTCTCCAGGGGTCACCATGGAAGAGCAGAGGCAAGGAAACAGTGGGGCAGGAGAAAGGGGGCCAGTTCCTCTCCATCCCATCTGTGTCCACTTCCTCAGGAGAAGCAACCATAAGGAGTGACCACCGGGAAAGTTCCTTCACCACAAATGTGCTTTCATCCTGGAGGAAAATTGGCCAGAGGATCTTGGGGTAATTTTAGAAGCAAGAGAGGAGCAGGGAAGTGGCACGCATGGGATGAACAACTTGTGAATGTGAATTGCAAGTGAGAGTGGGAACGTGGGGCTTACCCCCCTCTCATTGCCTCTCCTTTCCAATTTCCTCACTAGGGCAATTTGCCTTATTTCACTTAAGGGATATGTCCAGCATATAGTTCAAATGAAAAATGTTTATAAATTAAATGCAAATGTAAAGATAATAAAGACAACTGTGGTGACCACCGAGACCAGCTTGGTCAGGCCCAGAGGCACTAGAGGAATTAAAGGCACACACACAGAAATATAGAGGTGTGAAGTGGGAAATCAGGGGTCTCACAGCCTTCAGAGCTGAGAGCCCCGAACAGAGATTTACCCACGTATTTATTAACAGCAAACCAGTCATTAGCATTGTTTCCATAGATATTAAATTAACTAAAAGGAAAAGGAAAAGCCTCAAACGTAGGTATAAAAGTATCCCTTATGGGAAATGAAGGGATGGGCCAAATTAAAGGAATAGGTTGGGTTAGTTAACTGCAGCAGGAGCATGTCCTTAAGGCACAGATCGCTCAGGCTATTGTTTGTGGCTTAAGAATGCCTTTGAGTGGTTTTCCGCCCTGGGCGGGTCAGGTGTTCCTTGCCCTCATTCCCGTAAACCCACAACATTCCAGCTTGGGTGTTAGGACCATTATGAACATGTTACAGTGCTGCAGAGATTTTGTTTATGGCCAGTTTTGGGGCCAGTTTATGGCCAGATTTTGGGGGGCCTGCTCCCAACAAGTGACTACTTTGTAAAAGTCACCACTTAATCTCAAGAGAAGTAGGAAACAGCTAAACACATTTCAAGACACTAAACAACAACAACAACCACCCAAGAAAAACCCTCACTTATTAAACATGTACATATGCATAAATATTGACATGACACATTTAAAGATTGTAATTCTAGGTGAATTGCCAATTTTTTTAGTTATTTTGATTTTAAGGCACCAATCCCAGCATTGCAAATGACTTGATTTGCTTTCAGTGTTTTTTCAGTCTAGACATCAGTGTGGATTTATTATTATTATTATTTTTTCCTGAGATGGAGTCTCACTCTGTCACCCAGGCTGGAGTGCAGTGGCACGATCTTGGCTCACTGCCACCTCCGCCTCCCGGGTTCACGCCATTCTCCTGCCTCAGCCTCCCGAGTAGCTGTGACTACAGGTGCCCGCCACCATGCCCAGCTAATTTTTTTGTAGTTTTAGTAGAGACGGGGTTTCACTGTGTTAGCCAGAATGGTCTCAATCTCCTGACCTCGTGATCCGTCCGCCTCAGCCTCCCAAAGTGCTGGGATTACAGGCGTGAGCCACCACGCCCGGCAATTTATTCTTATACTCCTATTTATTCTTGTATCTGCAGTTGCCTCTTCAGTGTAGTGAAGGGACATTTCACTGCAGTCTAGTTTCATCCTCTGTGAAAACTGTAAGGGGAACCCGGAGACATATTATTATTATTATTTACCCATCACTTTTCAAACTCAAGCACTAAAGTCCTGTTAACCTATATTGAGATGTGCTAGTGATTCTTTTCCCCGATGTAGAATCAACAAGAATATCCTTGGCTCTTAGCACAGAGCTCACTTCACCATGCCAGCTGAGAGGCTGAGAAGTTGGCAGAGCCATTGTCAGGGAGGGTAAAGATCAAAGAGAAAAGAGAAGTAGAAGTGACATCAGTTGGCCGGGCACAGTGGCTCACTCCTGTAATCCCAGCACTTTTGGGAGGTCGAGATGGGTGGATCACCTGACTTCAGGAGTTCAAGAGCAGCCTAGCCAACATGGTGAGATCCCATCTCTACTAAAAATACAAAAATTAGCCAGGCATGGTAGTGCACGCCCATAATCCCAGCTACTCGGGTGACTGAGGTACTAGAATTGCTTGAACCTGGAAGGCTGCAGTGAACTGAGATTGGGCCACTGCACCCCAGCCTGGGCAACAGAGCAAGACTCTGTCCCCTCCCACCAAAAAAAAAAAAAAAAAGAAATTACATCACTTAAGTCTTCCTGACTCCATTCCATTTGGAGGTGCTAAGTTTCCAAATACACCTAAGGTACAATCAATGATTGCTGTGGTCTGAATGTTTGTTTCCTTCCAAAATTCATATGTTGAAATTCTAACCCCAGAGGTGATGGTTAGCAGGAGGTGGGGCATTTGGCACGTGATTAGAACAGGAGGACAGAGCCCTCACAAATGAGATTCCAGAGAGCTAGCTGGCCCATTCACCACGTGAGGACACAGTAAGAAGGTAGCCAGCTATCACTGGCTATGGACTAGAGGGCAGGCCCTTACCACGTATCAAATCTGCTGGTGCCTTAATCTTAGACTTCCCAGCCTCCAGAACTGTGAAAAATAAACTTCTGTTGTTTATCTCAATTTATGGGATTTTGTTACAGCAGCTTCAACAGACTAAAACAATGGCTATGTATTTGTTTCTAAGCCATACCAGTGTGTCCATGACTTAATCAGTCACTTGAACACAAGCACAGCAGAGATGAACTTAGATTCTTTTCATCCTGCTTGAGAAGACCTAGTTAAATGAGGAGAAACGTGGGCTGCTTGGCAGTCAATCTTTCCAAAAAATTCTCAGACAGACCTTCAGACTGTGCCTGTCGTGTCTTCACCAGCACTACCGCTGTTTCTTTGCCTTGGAAAGTGAGAGCTGCCTCTTGCAGTCATTAGATTTAGCTCAGTGATGTCTTCTTAACAGAAAACCCAAGCCTCCAAGAAGCTCGCATCCACAAAATCCATTTGGCCCAACAAATCTATCTTATCTCATCGCTCCTGGCAATCGGGTTTCTGTGTCTAATTTCCTCAAGCCAATTTACAAGCATTATAGTCTCATAATTACAAAGTTCTCTGTATCCCAAGCCCAGGAATCAATTTGGTGAGTTGGTGCATGCCCCAGGGTTTACTTCTGCTGCAGTCCATCACAGCTCTCTTTCTTCTTAGAAAAGCACCAATTCATCCAAGACAGAAAACAGCTGCTAAGCAGGCCAGGACAATTCTCAAGGTGCCAATGACTAATGTGAGGCAGTGGGGGATGGGGAGCACCTCTATTTTCTTTCTCCAGTCCTCCCACATCAAGATCCACATCCTGTTCTTGCATAGGTATAGGAGGCCCTATGCTGCAGAACTGCAAAGCCTACAGAGGATCTGCACCCTGGGATTCTCTGTTCTGTCTTTTCTCCACTCAGGGAGCCTCCTTCCCAACTTCCACGTACCTGTTACTCTCTACCTCTCCATCCAACCTATCTCTTGTTTTAAAAATTCCTCCACTCGGGCTGGGTGTGGTGGCTTACTCCTGTAATCCCAGCACTTTGGGAGGCCGAAGCGGGCGGATCATGAGGTCAGCAGTTTGAGACTAGCCTGGCCAACATGGTGAAACTCCGTCTCTACTAAAAATACAAAAATTAGCCAGGTGTGGCGGAGGGCACCTGTAATCCCAGCTACTCAGGAAGCTGAAGCAGGAGAATCACTTGAACCTGGGAGGCGGAGGTTGCAGTGAGCTGAGACTGCGTCATTGCACTCTACCCTGGGCAACAGAGTGAGACTCTGTCTTAAAAAAAAAAGAAAAAATTATTCCGCTCTTTTGGTCAGCTCAAAGGATAAAAGGCTGATAGTAACTAAAAATATTTCTTTTCTCAAATCTGTCTCCATTTTAGCAAGGAATAAGATTTCAGGTTAAAGAATTGGAAGGAGTATTGAAAGTGGAATACCAGATATCACCCAGCAACAGCAGATGGGGAAGATTTGCAGGGAGCTGCTTGGGTCTTTAAAATCACACTTGGAGGCAAAGGTAAAATCCACCTGCTCTAAAACCAGCCCTGTCTACAGGCTTTGGAGCAAAAATGCCTGACTTTGATTTGGGTTAGATCTTACAGAGATTCTTCCAGCCCTGAAAAAATTCTCCCTGGTTTTATAAGCTTATAATTTCTAGTGATGATTACACAAAGGCATCTCCTGGTATTACCCACAGGTTGCCTCCCTACCGCCCCCACTATCTCCTCTTCTCTGTCCAAAACGCATATGGAGCTCTGGCTAAATAGATTGCGCTCATGGATTAGCTTCCCCACCCAGGGTGTTTGGCAACATTGGATATGTCATGCTTGGATGGGGATCAAGTGGCTGAATCCACTGAACATATATTCAGCCTCTGTTTCAGTCTTTATGATATGTTCTGGGGATTCAGAGATGAAAAGACACAGTCCCTACCATTGATGAGTTTATAGCCCACTGGGTAGACAGTCATGTGAACAGATAAAAACTAGTGCATCTTGAACAAATTTCAACATACATAGTTGGGTTTGCAAGAAACAAAGCTTTTCTAATTTTTGTTCTAAGTGAACTTGATTATTATTACTATTATTTTTTGAGATGGGATCTCACTGTGTTATCAGGCTAGTGTCTAACCCCTGGGCTCCAGCAATCCTTCCACCTCAGCCTCCCCAGGTAGTTGGGATTAAAGGTGCACACTACTGTGTGCCTCGCTCAATAAACTTGATTTTCAACTTGAGTCCCCATTCTGCCTAACGGCAGAAATTTAATCTTTAGCCAATAGGACTTTCTCAGCCAATCAAACTCTTGCCTCTCTCCTCTTCACCGCAGGGTTGCATCTCAATTCTGAGCGCTATGTTGGTGCATTCTGGTGAGGTTAGGGAGAGACTAGGTGGTGTCTAGGGCTCAGTGGCCACATTCTTATTTATGTATTTATTTTGATAAATTTTGATTTTAAAATTAAAGATGGGGGTCTTGATATGTTGTCTAGGCTGGTCTTGAACTTCTAGGCTCAAATGATCCTCCTGCCTAGCCTCCCAAAGTGCTGGGATTACATGCCTGAGCCACCGTGCTCGGCCTCAATGGTCACATTTTATCTGGCCTTTGGTTGTTCTTCATCTTTCTCAGTGGAATCTCTTGAGATGTTTATTTTGTCATCAGATCTCTGGTCAGAACATCCAGGGGATTATCTGTTGCCATGTTCCTTCTTCCTAATCCTAAATCATCTGCTCTGTCAGTTGCCTTCACACCTCTCCCAGGGAATGGGAGAAATTTGGCTGCTTGTTCACCTGACTAGAAGGCTATAGGTAGGGTAGTGGGGCGGTTTCATGTGCTCTTGGCTTCAACATTTATGATCTATGCCCAGCCTATGCTGGATGCAAGAAGACTATATGAGACTGACTTTTGTTTTATTTTATCTTTTTGAGACAGGGTCTTGCTCTATTGCCCAGGCTGGAGTGCAGTGGCAGATTATGTCTCACTGCAGCTTTGACCTCCTGGGCTCAAACCATCCTCCTTTCTCAGCCTCCTGAGATTAGCTGAGACTATAGGCACGTGCCACCTGACCTGGCTAATTGTTTTATTTTTTGTAGAAGTGGGATCCCACTATGTCGCCCAGGCTGGTCTCAAACTCCTAGCTTCAAGCAATCCTCCCATCTCGGCCTCCCAAAACACTGGGACTGCAGGTATGAGCCACATACCTGGTGGAGACTGATGTTTAGCAGCAGATTCCCTCCACTTTGGAGACCCCAGCCAATCTGGAATTTCTTTTATTTCCCCTTGCTCCTCTCTAGACTTGGAATGGTGCAAGATAGCATACCTATCGGAATTATTTCTGTGCCTCCACCCTGTCGGGGATCTTTATATCCTCTAGAGTGGGGCAAACTTTTTTTTTTTTGAGATAGAATCTTGCTCTGTCATCCTGGCTGGAGTGCAGTGGTGTGATCTCAGTTCACTGCAACCTCCGTCTCCTGGGTTCAAGTGATTCTCCTGCCTCAGCCTACTGAGTAGGTGGGATTACAGGCACCTGAAATCAAGCTTGGCTAATTTTTGTATTTTTGGTAGAGATGGGGTTTCACCATGTTGGCCAGGCTGGTCTGGAACTCCTGACCTCAAGTGATTCACCCACCTCGGCCTCCCAAAGTGCTTGGATTACAGGTGTGAGCCACCATGCCCCAAAACTCATACATGAGCATGTCTTCTTCCAAACTCATTGATGATATAAATACTTTACCACTCTACATTTTTTGGGATTTTAGCTTCTGATGTTCAAAAGCCAGATTCTGATGATCAAAAGAAAGGATTTTTAGACTAAATATATTTTCCTTCAGGCTACTGCTTCTGGAATGAGCCTCACAGTCTATTTTTTCTTTTTTCTTTTTTTTTTTTTTTTTGGGACGGAGTGTCCCTCTTGTCACCCAAGCTGGAGTGTGATGGCAGGATCTCGGCTCACTGTAACTTCTGCCTCCCAGGTTCAAGTGATTCTCCTGCCTCAGCCTCCCGAGTAGCTGGAATTACAGGCACCTGCCATCACGCCTGGCTATTTTTTGATATTTTTTAATACAGATGGGTTTTGCCATATTGGCCAGGCTGGCCTTGAACTCCTAACCTCAGGTGATCTGCCTGCCTTGGCCTCCCAAAGGGCTAGGATTACAGGCATAAACCACCATGCCGTGCCCAGCCTCACAGTCTACTTTTAAATGGAAAAACTAAGAAAACTATCCTTTCCTGTCTACATTTTTTCATTACCAACCCTATGCTGAGGGCAGTGAACACAGACCATCATCACTACTGCTCTGATAGGAGTAGCTAGCAGAGAGGTGGCAGCAGATACCAAAACAGAGTGTCCGATAGTCTCATTGAGATGCGCTAACACCTCCACTACACGAGCTAAAATTTAGGCTGGGCATGTGGCTCACTCCTGTAATCCCAGCACTTTGGGAGGCCAACGTGGGTGGATCACCTGAGGTCAGGAGTTTGAGACCAGCCTGGCCAACATGGCGAAACCCCATCTCTACTAAAAATACAAAAATTGGCCAGGTATGGTGGCACACGCCTGTAATCCCAACTACTCGGGAGGCTGAGGCATGAGAATTGCTTGAACTTGGAAGGTGGAAGTTACAGTGAGCTGAGATTGTGCCACTGCACTCTAGCCTGGGAGACAGAGTGAGACTAGCCTGGGAGACAGAGTGAGACTCTGTTTCAAAAAAAAAAAAAAAAAAGGAGCTCGGTGCAGTGGTGCGTGCCTGTAATTCCAGCTACTGGAGAGACTGAGGCAGGAGGATCGCTTAAGCCTAGGGGTTAGAGACCACCCTGGGCAACACAGTGAGATGCAGTCTCAATTTAAAAAAAGGAAGGAAGTGGTTCAAGGAGGGACCAATAACTGCAAGACTTAAGAAGTATCTAATAGAAGAGAAGCTTACTGGAAAAAGATTGGAAAGTGAGCAGAGAGATGGGAAGACAATCAAGAGTGAGTAGTGACATGGAAACTAGGTGGAGAAAAAAAAAAGATACATTCTCACTCTCTAGGCGCTCACAATCCACTGAACCAGCTAGAACAGGAGGAAAAGGTGTCTCAAGTTACAAAAAAGCTATGATCTAAGCCAAAGAGTTAGAAGATCTAAAAGTTTCTTTCTAGTTTTTCCACTTTTGCTCAATTCTTTTCCCAAGACCTGAACTCTCTTTCTATAAAACAAGCAACTAAGAAATTAGTTTATTATATATAACAATATAATTATGTATAATATGTATAACATAATTAGCAGAGTTATTCTCTTAGATGAATGGAGTTATGTCTATAGGATTCTTTGAAGTCATAGGAAAACAGGGCATTCTTATTCTCTTTTTCATCACTTTCCATCATCTCTAAAATTAACAGCTTTCAACACTTGCTAACTTCACTCCAGACTGAAAAACAAAAGTAGATCTTAAATTTCTTGACTCCTAGATATAGCCTCTGAGGGACACATTTCAAATGACTGCTATCATGCAGCTACTCATATCAAATGTGTTCACGTTGTTTTTCTTTTCTTTTTTCTTTTTTTTTTTTTTTTTGAGATTGTTGCCCAGGCTGGAGTGCAGTGGCACTATCTCGGCTCACCGCAAGCTCCACCTCCCGGGTTCACGCCATTCTCCTGCCTCAGCCTCCTAAGTAGCTGGGATTACAGGTGCCCACCACCATGCCCGGCTAATTTTTTGTATGTTTAGTAGAGATGGGGTTTTACCGTGTTAGCCAGGATGGTCTCGATCTCCTGACCTCGTGATCCGCCAACCTCAACCTCCCAAAGTGCTGGGATTACAGGCTTGAGCCACCGCGCCCGGCCGTTGTTTTTCATATATGAAAATAGACAACCACATTTTGGCAAATACATTGTTAATGCCTACATTTTAAATGTAAGAAATGCACACTATCCTTTGTTTTTCAACCCTGCAGCTTCTAGAATTTATCTATTTTTAGAAAATATCACTGTGTGTTCAAATGTTTTTCTTGGTACTAATCAAATATTTAGTATATCATTTGCCTGGGTCTATTCAATAATTTAGCAGGTCCACCTAAGGAAATCTGCACATTGACATGAGGCGTGGAGCAAGAAACTGACCACCTTGTGAAAAACATTCTGAGAAGTACTCAGGAACTAGAAAGGACCATATGTGAGTGTAGCTGCCCCACCACCATTTCCCACCTAAGTTTAATATGAGGTAAGTAGGTATTTATAAAACACTTGCTATCACAACGCACTGGCCACTTATTTATGTCAGCTTGTGTCGTTTCTGTTATTGAGAAGCGTACTTAGATTTCAAGCGCATTGTATTATTCATAAGTGGTGTTTTTGTAATGGCATCATCACCTACATTTATGACCACTTATTGATGAGAAACTTCTATTAGGCTTTTCTCTTTGCAGAGATGTCACCATCATTCTTTACATTTGAAATAATTCGGGGCCACAATAACCATCATTACACAGTGCTGAAGTTATGAAAACAAATCTTACCAATCTTTATGGATGGTGGAAAATAGCCTTATCTTTGGGAGTTTTAAGGGTTTGGTGACCAATTTAATACATCAGGAGAAATAACTTTGTAGACTAAAAAATGCTCTATAATAGTTGCAGCAGTGACAGGACAGCTAGAGTTGAGTTCTGAGTGTTTTGAAGAGTGTCTGTCCTATAACTGGTACTCATTGAATATTTGTTGAACAAATGGATGATTGAATGAATAGATACACATGTTCTTCATATATATATATATATATTTGTAAACGGAGTCTCCGTCTGTTGCCCAGGCTGGAGTGCAGTGGCACGATCTTGGCTCACTGCAACCTCCACCTCCTGGGTTCAGGCGACTCTCTTGCCTTATCCTCCCAGGTTGCTGGGACTACAGGTGCATGCCACCATGCCCAGCTAATTTTTGTTTTGTTTTGTTTTGTTTTGTTTTGAGATGGAATCTTACTCTGTTGCCCAGGGTGAAGTGCAATGGTGCGATCTTGGCTCACTACAACCTCCACCTCCCAGGTTCAAGAGATCCTCCCACCTCAGCCTCCCAGGTAGCTGGGAGTACAGGTGCATGTCACCATACCCAGCTAATTTTTGTATTTGTAGAAGAGACAGCATTTCACCATGTTGGCCAAGCTGGTCTTGACCTCCTGACCTCAGGTGATTCACCCACCTCGGCCTTCCAAAGTACTGGGATTACAAGCGTGAGCCGCTGCTCCTGGCCACTTCAGGGTTTTTAAAAGTACAAAAACAGAAGCTTTCTTTAGGCTTAGTCCTAGAACTAGTACAGTGTCATTTCTGCCATGTTCTATTGGATAAATGAACCATGAGGTTAGCCCAGATTCTGTGTTAGAAGACCACATAAAGATTTAATACCAGGAGATGTGGCTCATTTTGGGCTGTCTTCAGAGACTGGCTACCACATCTTCTAGAGTGAATGGGTTTGATACACATGGTCTAAGGAGCTAAATTATGTAAAGGTATAGAAAATATATTATTTCTTATTTTTGGTAAAAGTACACAGACATATTACCGTGCAAACAGTTACTTACAAGAGATCAAGAAACAAGATCCGAAAATAGTTGGAGGGTTGTCCCTTTCAATTAAAGGAGATTTTAAAAAATAACCTGGATTGGTTTTTCTATGTTTAACCCGTGTTAGACTATGATCCTATAAAATTCTGAGGTACCTGGACCTCTTGAAAAACTACTCATCCCAGTTGGGGCAAGGTTAGCTCTGCTGGTCAGGGATGGGCCATTTCTGCTGTCAGTCATTCTGGGATAGGCTAGGTCCTGAAATGTGAAATGAAGCTGTTGGAAGGAGGCCTTATACTGGCATGAGTCGGCAAATCCTTCCTCTCCTTGGGCCTGGACCCTTAGAAGAGGAGACGTACCCAAAGACTCACCCATGAGGTCAGGGAAGAAGTGATGTTCAGTGCCTTTACTACATGCTTGCAGGCTGAGGTTTAAGCAAAACTGTGTTCCCCAAGGGATTGCTGTGGGAAGTCCTAGACCTGTGAAGTTTCTAGGCCTGTGTTACAATTCCCTTATGTTAACTAGAAGCTTCTAAAGAATCTCTGTGAAACATCATAGCCTAGTTTTAGTTAGTACTCTGTGGAAATAAGGGCAAGGTCTGTGTCTGGTTGGGGTGAAGCAGTACAGGGGAGAGCAGCAGCCCCCAGAGAGAGGGTATTTTATAATAGAAATCTCCAGGGGAGGCCAGGCATGGTGGCTCATGCCTATAATCCCAGCCCTTTGGGAGGCTGAGGTGGGCGGATCATTTGAGGTCTCTAGTTCAAGACCAGCCTGGCAAACATAGTGAAACCCCTGTGTCTACTAAAAATACAAAAATTAGCCAGGCATGGTGGTGGGTGCCTATAATCCCAGCTACTAGGGAGGCTGAGGCAGGAGAATTGCTTGAACCCAGGAAGTGGAGGTTGCAGCGAGCTGAGATTGCACCACCACACTCCAGCCTGGGTGACAGAGTGAGATTCTGCCTCAAAACAAAAAACAAAACAAAACAAAAAGAAACCTCCAGGGCAGGGCTATGGCAGAGCACATGGTGGTCCAGGGTGGCTTAAGATGGATTGATCATTGCTGACAATGGGATGGATTTCAGATACAAGTTAGCATTTTCCAGGGATTTCCAGTGACAAGGCAAGCTAACTGAGGGCTTAAGCTAATAGAATTAGGCAATGAGAGGGAAATGTAGCGTTATTTGTCATCTTTGGTGGGAAAGGCCTAGGCCTGTGCCTTTGGTTTACAGTATATACAAGATAAACATCCTGCAAAAGAATGATTGCTGTAGGTAAATATTACAGGAATTCTCTCTCTCTCTCTCTCTCTCTCTTTTTTTTAAGAGACTGTGTCTCGCTCTGTTGCCCAGGCTGGAGTGCAGTGGCGCCATCATTGCTCACTGCAGCCCTGAGCTCCTGAGATGAAGCAATCCTCCCCACTCAGTCTCCCTAGTAGCTGGGACTACAAGTGCACGCCGCCATACCCAGCTAATTTTTTAAAGTTTTTGTAGAGATGAGGTCTCGCTCTGTTGCCCAGGTTGGTCTTGAACTCCTGGGCTCCAGTGATCCTCCCATCTCGGCCTCTCAAAATGCTGAGATTACAGGCGTAAGCCACTGTGCTCAGCCAGGAATTCTTAAGTCCCTTTACACACACACACACACACACACACACACACACACACACACACACAGAGCCATTGTGTCTTCTGGCTGTAGGCTCTTTTCTCTGCTTCTCTGCTTCCTCCCACATGCCCCCTTGCTTGATCTTTACTGCTTTCGGCAGCCCTTCCAAGTAATTGGGGACCTGGGTTTTATCTATTTCCTACTGTCTGAGTCCATTTGGGCTCCTATAGCAAAAGGCTATAAACTGGGTAGCTTATAAATCACAGAAATTTCTCATAGTTCTGGAGTTAGGAAGTCTGAGATCAAGATGCCATCGGATTTGATGTCTGGCGAGGCCCCACTTTCTGGTTCATAGATGCTGTCTTCTTACCATGTTCTCACATGGTGGTAGGAAGAAATGAGTTCCCGTGGGCCTGCTTTATGAGGGTACTAATCCCATTTACAAGGGCTCTGCCCTCATGATCTAATCACCCCCAAAGGCCCCACTTCCTAATATCATCACCTTGGAGGTTAGGATTTAAATATATTAATTTTGGGGGAATAGACTATCATATCTACTTTCTAGGAAAGAGAATTTTGTCTTTGCATCTCTTTTTGTTTTTTGGCTAATTTCCAGGAAGAGAAGATGATAAATACTACCTTTATCCCATCTTGTTCAAACCAGAAATTCACATTCATGAACTTGGACAGACCTAGATTTGATTTTTTTTTTTTTTTTTTTTTTTTGAGACGGAGTCTCACTCTATTGCCCAGATGAGTGCAGTGGTGCGATCTCGGCTCACTGCAACCTCCGCCTCTTGGGTTCAAGCAATTTTCCTGCCTCAGCCTCCCGAGTAACTGGGACTACAGGCGTGCACCACCGTGCCTGGCTAATATTTGTATTTTTAGTAGAGACAGGGTTTCAACATGTTGGCCAGGCTGATCTCGAATTCTTGAACTCAGGTGATCCACCCACCTCGGCCTCCCAAAGAGCTGGGATTACAGGCGTGAGCCACTGTGCCCAGCCTGGATTTGAATCTTGACTCCACTACTTGTTGACGTGTGTAAACTTGGGCAAATTATTTCAACTTTCTGCTCCTCTATTTCCTTATCTCTAAGTGGGACCTTAAAAGGATTAAGAGATATTTTTAAAAGTTTTTTATTTTAATTTATTAAAAAAAAAAGATACAGGGTCTATGTTGGCCAGGTTGGTCTTCAACTCTTGGCCTCAAGCAATCTCACCTTGGCCTCCCAAAGTGTTAGGATTACAGGCATGAGCCACTGCACCCAGCCTTTTTTTTTTTTTTTTTTTTTTTTTTTGAGACAGGATATCACTTTGTTGCCCAGGTTGGAGTGCAGTGGCATGATCTTGGCTCACTACAGCATCAACCTCCTGGACTCAAGAGATCCTCCTACCTCAGCCCATCAAGTAGCTGGGACTAGAGGTGTGTGCCACCATGCCTGCCTATTTCTTTTGTAGAGACAGGGTTTCACTATGTTGCCCAGGCTGGTCTCGAATTCCTGGACCCAAGAGATCCACCCACCTCAGCCTCTCAAAATGCTGGGATTACAGGCGTGAGCTACCATGCTTGGCCTTCAGAGTTTAATGAGGTGATACTTACAAAGCTCTCAGCACAATGCTCGGCACCTAGTAGGTGCTCGATGAAGAGTAGTTGTGACTATTAGTGTCATGGCCACAAACTACTGACCAGCACGCTCTATTTAACTCCTAGTCTGCTGTTACTTTCGGGAAAATATCCTCCTAAATTAACATAATTATGTTGAAGAGATCAGAGTTTCCAAAAACGTGTTCAGGAAGACAACATTCAAGAGATAGTTCCTAGATTTGATTGAAAAACTAAGGCAGGGCATGGTGGCTCACACTTGTAATCCCAGCACTTTGGGAGGCCAAGGCAGGTGGATCACTTGAGGTCAGGAGTTGGTGACCAGCCTGGCCAACATGGTGAACTCCCCCGAGTACGAAAAATACAAAAAAAATGCCGGACATGGTGGCACACGCCTGTAATCCCAGCTAGTTGGGAGGCTGAGGCAAGAGAATAGCTTGAACCCAGGAGGCAGAGGTTGCAACGAGCTGAGATCGCGCCATCACATGCAAGCCTGGGCCACAGAGTGAGACTCTGTCTCAAAACAAAACAAAACAACAAAGGCAGGGGAATGGATTTAAACCTAGGAAACATCATGAATCACAATCTACCCTTTTCAAGATTCATAAGGCACATACTTGCATGGTGGTGTTGCAACAGGTTCTGTCGTGGAGTAATGTAATGTGCATTATCACAGAGCACAGAGAATATTCTGACGCATTTACAAGGGATAGCCCCGCCCACACAGGCAGGCCAATATTTCAAATGAGGATGAAAGAATTAACAACTCTCCTCCCACAGAGAGAAACTGCAGAACTTTAGCCATTCAGAGTCTGGGAGTTCCTTCTGGTATAACAAAGGAAGTCGCTATTCAGGAATACTCTCTTTGTTGTTCTGGGAAGCACTGCTCTTACCCCACATGCTGGAAACTGTCCTCGGTGCCTCCATGTACACTAACACATTGAATCCACAACGCTTTGAAGAAATTACTCCCTTTTACAGAGAAGGAAAAAATTTTTTACAAAGAATGAGGGACGTATTCCCCACCTGTGGAAGGGAAGGAAAGGAAGCAGGACTGGACAAACAGAGAAGATGAGTTATGGTGCAGACCCAACAGAAGGCTTCGGTCAACCCCATGGGGAGATCTGGAACAGAAGTCCTGCAAAGTTGCTCTAAGTAGGAGTGAGGGGGTCGGGCCTTTATACTTTGTGTTGATTAGTCACTGAATGTGGTCCATCCCTGGCAACAGGTTTCACTTTGGGCAAGGCAGTTTTTTATAATCAGAGGCAATCCCCAAAGAGAGCTGACCTATGAGAGCTGTCTTCTGGTCACACTTCTAGCAGCTGGGAGGCTAAGTCCTTCATTCCAGGGGGCACTGAGGTGCACATTGCAGCTCCCACACCACAAGATGCATTTCCAAACTAGAAGTTTTATGCATTGACTGTGGACAAGTGACCCACTCCAGGAATTGAGCTGTCTCCTTGTAGGTTAAGCCCGAGTTTTCCTAAGGAGGAACAGAAATTTTAGAGTTTTTGATAGGGAGTTTTTGTTGTGTTTTGTTTTTGTTTTAAGAGATGTGGTCTTGCTGTTACCCAGGATGGAGTGCAGTGATGTCATCATAGCTCAGTGCAGCCTCAAACTCCTGGGCTCAAGGGATCCTCCCTCCTCAGCCGCCTGAGTAGCTGGGACTACAGGTGGTGCGCCACCAAGCCTGGCTAATTTTTAAATTGTGTTTTCATTTGTAGAGACAGGGGTCTCACTTTGTTGCCCAGGCCAGTCCCAAACTCCTGGCTTCAAGCGATCCTTCCACCTCAGCCTCCCAAAGTGCTGAGGTTACAGATGTGACCCTCTGGCCTGGTAGAGAGTTTTGAGGAAGGTGCATTCTTGTCAATACTTGTTATTGTCCATCTTTTAGATAATGGTCAGCTTAATGGATGTGAAGTATCTTATTGTGGTTTCCATTACATTGTCCATTTCCCTAATGACTAATGAAGCTGGGGGCATCTTTTCATCTGCTTCCTGGCCACTTGTGAGCCTGTTGAACGGAAGTATCTGTTCGACTCATTTGCCCATCTTTTGATTGGGTTGTCTTTTTGTTGCTGTATTATAAGAAATTTTTATATATTCTAGATACAAGTCCCTTATCGGAGATACAATTTGTAAATATTATCTCTCATTCTGTGGGTTTTCTTTTCACTTTTTTGATAGTATCCTTTGACTCGCAAAAGTTTTACATTTTGATGAGTCTAATTTATCTATTTTTTTTCTTTTGTTAGTTGTGTTTTTGATGTTATAGCTAAGAAATCATTGCCAAATCCAAGGTCATGAAGATGTACACCTGCTTTCTTTTTTAGCGTTTTATAGTTTTAGCTCTTCTATTTAGGTCTTTGATCAATTTTGTGTTAATATTTTTATATGGTGTGATGTTGGGGTCCAACTTAATTCTTTTGCATGTGAATATCCATTTGTCATGGCACCATCTGTTGAAATGACTATTCTTTACCCATTGAATTGTCTTAGCACTTGTTGAAAACCAGCTGACCATAAACATAAGGTTTTATTTCTGGACTCTCAATTCAATTTCATTGATTTATATGTCTGTCTTTATGCCAGTATTGCATTGTCTAGATTACTATAATTTTTCAGTAAGTTTTAAAATCAGAAAATATGAATCTTTCAACTTTGCTCTTTTTTTCAAGGGTGTTTTGGCTATTCTTGAATTTCCATATAAGTTTTAGGATCAGCTTGTCAATTTCTGCATATGGGAGCTGGGATTCTGATTGCGAAGCATTGAATCTGTAGGTCAATTTGGGGATTATTGTCATCTTAACTATATATATATATATATATATATATATATTTTTTTTTTTTTTTTTTTTTTTTTTTTTTTGAGAGGGAGTCTCACTCTGTCACCCAGGCTAGAGTGCAGTGGCGCGATCTCAGCTCACTGCAACCTCTGCCTCCCAGGCTCAAGCAATCCTTCTGCCTCAGCCTC
>NW_022161470.1:0-8633 GCF_008728515.1 Papio anubis
AGAACCCCTAGAGAGCTATGGTGAAAAAGAAAATATCCTCAGAGAAATCCTGGAAAGAAGCTTTCTGAGAAACTGCTTTGTGATGTCTGACTTCCAATCACAGAGTTACATCTGTATTTCGTGGATCTCTTTGCTAGCTTTATTTCTGTGGAATCTGATAACAGATATTTCGGATGCCTTCGAAGACTCTAGGGCCAAAGGTAATATCCTCCGATAACAAAGAGAAAGAAGCTTTCTGAGAAACTTCTTTGTGTTCTGTGAAATCATCTCACAGACTTACAGCTTTCCCCTCAAGAAGCCTTTCGCTAAGACAGTTCTTGTGGAATTGGCAAAGTGATATTTGGAAGCCCATAGAGGGCTATGGATAAAAAGGAAATATCCTCAGATGAAATCTGGAAGGAAGCTTTCTGAGAAACTGATTAGTGTCTGTTAATTCATCTCAGAGAGTTACAGCTTTCACCTCAAGAAGCCGCTCGCTAAGCCTGTTCTTGTGGAATTTTCAAAGTGATATTTGGAAGCCCATTGAGGGCTATGGTTAAAAAGAAAACATCCTCAGAGAAAAACTGGAAAGAAGCTTTCTGGGAAACTGCTTTAGTATGTGTGACTTCCACTCAGAGAGTTACATCTGTATTTAGTGGATCTCTTTGCTAGCCTTCTTTCTGTGAAATCTGAGAACAGACATTTCGGATCCCTTTTTTAGACTATAGGGCCAAAGAAAATATCCTCCGATAACAAAGAGAAAGAAGATTTCTGAGAAACTGCTTAGTGTTCTGTTAATTCATCTCACAGAGTTACAGCTTGCCCCTCAAGAAGCCGCTCGCTAAGCCTGCTCTTGTGGAAATTGAAAAGTGATATTTGGAAGCCCATAGAGGCCTACGGTCAAAAAGAAAATATCCTCAGAACAAAACTGGAAAGAATCTTTCTGAGAAACTGCTTTGGGAAGTGTGACTTCCCCTCACAGAGTTACATCTGTATTTCGTGGATCTCTTTGCTAGCGTTATTTCTGTGGAATCTGAGAACAGGTATTTCAGATCCCTTTGAAGACAGTGGGGTCAAAGGAAATATCCTCTGATAAAAAAGAGAAAGAAGTTTTCTGAGAAACTTCTTTGATTTCTGTGAAATCAGCTCACAGAGTTACAACTTTCCCATCCTGAAGCCTTTCGCTAAGACAGTTCTTGTAGAATTTGCAAAGTGATATTTGGAATCCCATAGAGGGCTATGGTGAAAAAGAAGATATCCTCAGAGAAAAAGTGGAAAGAAGATTTCTGAGAAATTCCTTAGTGTTCTGTTAATTCATCTCACAGAGTTACAGGTTTCCCCTCAAGAAGCTGCTCGCTAAGCCTGTTCTTGTGGAATTCGCAAAGTGATATTTGGAAACCCATAGAGGGCTATGGTGAAAAAGAAAATATCCTCAGAGAAACTGGAAAGAAGCTTGAGAAACTTTGTGATGTGACTTCCACTCACAGAGTTACATCTGTATTTCGTGGATCTCTTTATAAATGGTTTTCTGTGGAGTCTGAGAACAGATATTTCAGATCCCTCGGAAGAGTATAGGGCCAAAGGAAATATTCTCCGGATAAAGAAGAGAAAAGAGGACTTCGATAAACTTCTTTTGTGTTCTTGGGAGAAATCATCTCACAGAGTTACACCTTCCCCTGGTGCTTTTCGCTAAGTTATTGTGGAATTTGCGGCGGTATTCGAAGCCTTACAGAGGGCTACCACGGAGAAAAGGAAATATCCCTAGCTGAAATCTGGAAGAAGCTTGAGAACTGCTTAGTTCCAAGCACTAACTGAGGCCGCAGCCTCTCTTTAAGAAGCCGGGCCATAAGCCTGTTGTTCTTGTGTAATTCGCGAATGATATTTGAAGGGCTATTGAGGGCTATGTTGAAAAAACAAAATATCCTCAGGAGAAAATCCTGAAAGAAGCCGAGAAAACTGCTTTTGGTGATGGGTGATTCTCCACTCACAGAGTTGGCTCCTCTGTATTTCCCTTGTGAGATATCTTCGGCTAGCCTTGCTTCTCACGGTGGAATCTGGGAGTATCAGATCTTTCGCATGCCTTGGAAGACTCTAGGCTTAAAGGTAATATCCTCCGATAACAAAGAGAAAGAAGCTTCGAGAAACTTCTTTGTGTTCTGTGAAATCATCTCAATGCAGAAAGCAGCTTCCTGAGAAGCCTTCGCCAAGACAGTTCTTGTGGAATTCCAAAGTGTTATTGTAGCCCATAGAGGGCTAGCAGCGAAAAGAAAATATCCTCAGATGAAATCTGGAAAGAAGCTTCTGGAGAAAGTGCTTAGTGTTCTGTTAATTCATCTCAGAGAGTTATAGCTTTCCCCGCTAGTCATTGCTAAGCCTGTTCTGTATGGGAATTTGGTAAAGTGATATTTGGAAGCCCACTGAGGGCCAGGGAAAAGGAAAATATCCTCAGAGAAAACTGGAAAGAAGCTTTCTGGGAAACTGCTTTTGGATGTGTGACTTCCACTCTACAAATCTACATCTCGTATTTCGCGTGGGATCTCCCCTTTGCTGCCCCTTATTTCTGTGGAATCCGGTGATCAGACATTTCCCTCGGATCTGTTTGAAGACTATAGGGCCAAAGGAAATGTGTCCCTCTGATAACAAAGAGAAAGAAGCTTTCAGAGAAATTTCTTTGTGTTCTGTGAAATCATCTCACAGTGTTACAGCTTTCCCATTAAGAAGCCTTTCGTTGAGACAGTTCTTGTAGAATTTACAAAGTGATATTTGGAAGACCATAGACGGGTATGGTGAAAAAGGAAATACCATCAGATGAAATCTGCAAAGAAGCTTTCTGAGAAACTGCTTAGTGTTCTGTTAATTCATGTAACAGAGTTACAGCTTTCCCCTAAAAAAGCCACTCGCTAAGCCTGTTGTTGTGGAATTCGTAATGTGATATTTGGAAACCCATAGAGGGCTATGGTGAAAAAGAAAATATCCTCAGAGAAAAACTGGATAGAAGCTTTCTGAGAAACTGCTTTGTGATGTGTGACTTCCACTCTCATAGTTACATCTGTATTTCGTGGATCTCTTTGCTAGCCTTTTTTCTGAGGAATCTGAGAACAGATATTTCGGATCCCTTGGAAGACTATAGGTCCAAACGTAATATTCTCCGATAACAAAGAGAAAGAAGCTTTCTGAGAAACTTCTTTGTGTTCTGTGAAATCATCTCACAGAGTCACAGCTTTCCCCTCAAAAAACCTTTCGCTAAGACAGTTCTTGTGGAATTGGCAAAGTGATATTTGGTAGCCCTTAGAGGGTTACGGTGAAAAAGAAAATATCCTCAGAGAAAAACTGGAAAGAAGCTTTCTGAGAAACTGCTAACTGTTCTGTTGATTGATCTCACAGAGTTAAAGCTTTCCTCTCAAGAATCCGCTCGCTAACCTGTTCTTGTGGAATTTGCAAAGTTTTATTTGGAAGCCCGTAGAGGGCTATTGTGAAAAAGAAATTATCCTCAGAGAAAATCTGGAAAGAAGCTTTCTGAGAAACTGCTTTCTGGTGTGTGACTTCCACTCACAGAGTTACATCTGTGTTTCGTGGATGTCTTTGCTAGAGTTATTTCTCTGGAATCTTAAAACAGATATTTCGGTTCCCTTTGAATACCATAGCGCCAAAGGAAATATCCTCCGATAACAAAGAGAAAGAAGCTTCCTGAGAAACTTCTTTGTGTTCTGTGAAATCATCTCACAGAGTTACAGCTTTCCCCACAAGAAGCCTTTCGCTGAGACAGTTCTTGTGGAATTTGTAAAGTGACATTTGGAAGCCCATAGAGGGCTATGGTGAAAAAGGAAATACCCTCAGATGAGACCTGGAAAGAAGCTTTCTGAGAAACTGTTTAGTGTTCTGTTAATTCATCTCAAAGAGTTACAGCTTTCTCAAGAAGCCGCCACTAAGCCTGTTCTTGTGGAATTCAGAAAGTGATATTTGGAAGTCCGTGAGAGGGCTGGGTGGTGAAAAGAAAATATCCTCAAAGAAAACTAGAAAGACCTTTCTGAGAAACTGCTTTGTGGTGGTGTGACTCTACCCACAGAGTTACATCTGTATTTCGTGGATCTGTTTTGTTAGCCTTATTTCTGGAGGAATCTGAAAAACAGATAGCTGGATCCCTTTTGAAGACTATAGGGTCAGAGGGAAATATCCTCCGATAAATGTTGTTGTGCTTTCTGAGACACTTCTTTTGTGTCTCTGTAAATCATCTCACTGAGGGTAGCCTCACAGCCTTTCACCAAGACAGTTCTGTGGAATTTGCAAGTGATTTTGGGCTTCTCCATAGAGGGCTGGCGTTGAAAAAAGAAAAATATCCTGAAGTGAAAACCTGGAAAGAAGCTTCTTGAGAAATTGTTGATGTGAATTCCACTCACAGAGTGCCAGTACCCGTATTTCTGTGGATCTTCTTTGCTAGCCTTATTTCTGCAATCTGGATAACAGATATTTCGCGATCCCTTTGAAGATCAAGGCCAAAAGGAAATATCCTCCTATAACAAAGAGAAAGAAGCTTCTGAGAAATTTCTTTGTGTTCTCTGAAATCATCTCATAGAATTACAGCTTTCCCTCAAGCAGCCTTTC
The DNA here is from genome assembly GCF_008728515.1 of Papio anubis. Lineage (NCBI taxonomy): Eukaryota > Metazoa > Chordata > Mammalia > Primates > Cercopithecidae > Papio > Papio anubis. The sequence continues at coordinate 4,582 of NW_022161470.1, forward strand.
TCGCTAACACAGTTATGTGTGGAATTTCAAAGGGATATTAAAGCCCATAGAGGGCTGTGGTGAAAAGGGTGCTATCCTCAGATGAAATCTGAAAGAAGATTTCTGAGAAACTGCTTAGTGTTCTGTTAATTTATCTCAGAGAGTTACAGCTTTCCCCTGTAGCAGCTCCCTCGCTAAGCCTGTTCTGTGGAATTCGCAAAGTGATATTTGGAAGTCCAGAGGCTACCGTGAAAAGAAAAACATTCAGAGAAAACTAGAAGAAGCTTCAGAGTAACTGCTTCATGTTGTGTGACTTCCACTCACAGAGTTTTCATCTGTATTTCTCAGAATCTCTTTGCTAGCCTTATTTCTGTGTGAATTCAGGAACAATATTTCATCCCTTTGAAGACTATAGGGCCAAAAGGAAATATCCTCCCATAACAAAGAGAAGGAAGCTCTCTGAGCAACTCTCTTTGTGTTCTCTGGAAATCATCTCACAGAGTTAGGTAGCTCTAGAAGCCTTCGCTAAGACAGTTCTTGTGGAATTTGCAAAGTGCGGATAGTTGGAAGTCTCAAAGAGGAGGGGTTGGGCTATGGGTGAAAGGAAATACCCTCAGATGAAATCTGCAGCAAGCTTCTAGAGAAACTGCTTAGTGTTCTGTTAATTGGCCCTCACAGGAGCAGCTTCCCTCAAGAAGCCACTGCTGCCTGTTCTGGTGGGGACTCAAAGTGATATTTTGGGTCATGGGCTGTGAAAAGAAAAATATCCTTAGGGAAAACAGGAAAGAAACTTTTTGAGAAACTGCTTTGTGATGTGGTGGACTTCCACTCACAGAGTTACATCTGTATTTCGTGGATCTCTCTTTGCTAGCCTTATTTCTGTGGAATTCAGAACAGATATTTCTGGATCCCTTTGGAAGACTATAGGGCCAAAGAAATATCCCATATCAAAGAGAAAGAAGCTTTCTGGAGAAACTTTGTGGTTCTGTGAAATCATCTCACATAGTTCACAGCTCCCGCATCCTTTAAGATAGTTCTTGGTGTGGAATTTGGTAAAGTGATATTTGAAGCCCATAGAGGGCTATGGGTGAAAAAGGAAGTATCCTCAGGTGTAATCTGGAAAGAAGCTTTGTGAGAAACTGCTTAGTGTCTAAGTAATTCATCCTCACAGAGTTACAGTTTTCCCTAGCCGCCATGGTGCCTGTTCTTAGACCCAAAGGATATTTCTCGGGGTCCGTGAGTGGGCTATGGTGAAAGAGAAATGTCCTCAAAGAAAAACTGGAAAGAAGATTTCTTAGAAACTGCTTTCTGGTGTGTGACTTCCCACTACATTACATCTGTATTTCGCGGATCTGTTTGTTAGCCTTATTTCTGTGGAATCTTGAAACAGATATTTCGGATCCTTTGAAGACCTTCATAGGCCGGAAGAAATATCCGATAACAAAGAGAAAGAAGCATCTCTTGAGACATCTTTTTTGTATTCTGTGAACACATCTCACCTAGGTTACAGCTTTCTCAAGAAGCCTTTCACACACAGTTCTTGTGGAATTTGCAAAGTGATATTTGAAGCCTCTTTAGAGGGCTATGGTAAAAAAATAAAATATCCTCAGAAAACTGGCATACCTGAGAACTGCTTGATGTGTGACTTCCACTCACAGAGTTACATCTTGTATTGATGTGGATCTCTTTGCTAGCCTTTTATTTCTGTGGTATCTGTGAATACACATTTCGAAATCCCTTTGAAGGCTGGTGGGGCCAAAGGAAATATCCTCCCATAACAACGAAAAGAAGCTTCTTGGAGTAACATCTTGTAGTTCTGTGAAATCATCCCACAGATTTCTACAACATTCCCCAAGAAGACTTTCGTAGACAGTTATTTTGGAATTTGAAAGTGATATTTGGAAGCCCATTGAGGGCTATGGTGAAAAAGAAAAGATCCTCAGAGAAAAATGGAAAAGAAGCTGGATAACTGCTTTTAGGATCTGTGACTTCCACTCTACAGAGTTACATCTGTATTACGCGGGATCTCTTTGCTACCCTATTTCTGTGGTAATCAGAACACATATTTCGAATCCCTTTGAAGACTATGGGGCCAAAAGGAACATCCTCCGATAACGAAGAGAAAGAGGCTTCCTGAGAAATTTCAGGGGAAACGGTGGAACTCATTAGAGTTAGCTTCCTTCATCGGCCTTTCGGGCGAACAGTTCTTGTGGAATGGCGTAAGTGATATTGGTGCTTCCAGATAGCTGGTGAGAAGCGCATCCTCCGATGAAATCTGAAAGCGCTTTCTCTTAGAAACTGCTTAGTTCTGTTAATCCATCTCATTACAGCTTCCCCTCAAGGGCCGCTTCGCTTTTGTTCTTGTGGAATCTCTTCAAGGATATTTTTGGAAGTCCTCAGAGGGCTAAGGGTGAAAAAAAGAAAAACATCCTCAGGAGAAAAACTGGAAAGAGGCTTTCTGAGAAACTGCTTTGTGATGTGTGACTTCCACTCACAGAGTTACATCTATTTCGTGGGCTCCTTTTAAAGGCCTTATTTCTGTAGAATCTGAGAACACATATTTCATCCCCTGGAAGACTATAGCCAGCCGAGTATCCTCCTCGATAACAAAGCGGTGCCAGTTTCTGAGAAACTTCCATTGTGTTCGAAATTATCTCACAGGAGTTCCAGATTTCCCACAAGAAGATCTCTGCTACAGATGGTGTGGAATGGCAAGATATTGGGAAGTCTATAGAGGGCTAGCAGAAAGAAATTATCCTCAGATGAAATCTTGAAAGCAGCTTTCTGAGAAACTACTCAGTGTACTGTTAATTCATCTCACAGAGTTACAGCTTCCCCTCACTAAGCCGCTTCGTAAGCCTCTTCTTAATCTTGCTGTAAAGTGATATTTGAAGGCCTTAGAGGGTGTTACGTGAAAAAAAAGAAAAATATCCCTCAGAGAAAAAAGTGGAGTGTTGTGCTTCTCTCTTAGGAGAAAACTGTTTCTTTGTGGATAAAGCACTTCCACTCCAAAAGAGTTTCACATCCTGTATTTCGGGTGGACCTCTGCTGGCCTTCTTCTGGGTGTGGGAATCTGAGAACAGATATCTCGGATCCCTTTGAAGATCTATAGGGCCAAAGGAAACATCCTTTGATAAATAAAGAGACATAGCTTAATTCTGAGAAACCCTTTGTGTTTGGTGGGATATCATCTCATGTGAGTTGTTAGCCTCAAGAACACTTCTCTTCACGCATAAGATAGTTCTGTGGGAATTTGGTAAAAGTGATATTTGTAAGCTTCCATAGAGGTCTATGTGAAAAGGAAAACATCCGTAGATGAAATCTGGGAAAGAAGCTTGCTGGAGAAACTGCCCAAAATGTTAATTCATCTCACAGAGTTACAGCTTTCCTCTCAAGAAGCCATTCAGCCTGTGAATTCCCAAAGTGATATTTAAAGCCTAAGTAGAGGGCTATGGTAAAAAAAAAGAAAATATCCTCAGAGAATAACTGAAAGAAGCTTTCTTGAGAAACTGCTTCTTTGTGATGTGACTTCCACTCACAGAGTTACATCTGTATTGTGGATATCTTGCTAGCCTCTTTCTCTGGAATCTGAGAACACATATTTCAATCCCTGAGACTATAGGGCCAAAGGAAATATCCCTCCGAGCAAATAAAGAGGAAATAAGCTTTCTGAGAAACTTCTTTGTGTTCTGTGAAATCATCCACAGAGTTACAGCTCTTCAGGAAGCCTTTCAAGACATTTCTTGTAACAAGTAAAGATATTTGGAAGCCCATAGAGGAAGTAGGTGAAAAGGAATTATCCCCTAGGATGAAACTGGAAAAGAAGCTGGAGAAAACTGCTTATCCCAGGGAAAACCATCTCATTGTTACAGGCTTGGCGAGTCCTCGCTGTTTTTTTGACCAAGGATGAAGCGCATGGCTACGGTGGACAAGAAAATATCCCGAGAGAAAATCCGGAGGTTTGATAAACTGTTTCTGATGGTGGATCGACCTCATTGATCCAGATTTCGGATCCTTTATTTATCTTTCTGTGGAAGAACACGGTGAACCGAACCAGGCTTAATAATCGAGAA